>NC_081408.1:32781922-32956148 GCF_030272615.1 Cryptomeria japonica | reverse complement strand
TCTCCCTTCTCCCATACCCCTTCTTCTCTCCCACCCCTCTCCTTCTCTCCCTCTCTCCCTCCCTCTCCCTCTCTCCCTCTCTCCCTCCATCTACCTCTCTCCCTCTCTATACCTTCCCTCCCCCTCTCTCTCTCCCTCTCCCTCCTTCCCTCTCTCTCTCCCTCTCCCTCTCCTCTCCCTCTCCCTCTCCCCTCTTCCTTCCTCCATACCCCTTCTTCTCTCCCACCATCCCCCCTCCTCTCTCCCTCCCCCTACTCTCCTCTCTCTCTCTCTCTCTCTCTCTCCTCTCTCTCTCTCTCTCTCTCTCTCCTCTCTCTCTCTCTCTTTTCATTCACATCTTTTCTACTACCAATAGCGTGTGCGGGGTACTGAAACTATTATTTCACTGCCCTGCCATAACTTTTCTAAGGCAAAGGAGTGCGTACGCGGTACTTATTACTTATAAGAATGTACGGGGTACTATTCACATTATTCGTTACCCTGCGATAACATTTTTTAGGCTTAGGAGCGAATACGTGCTACTTATCAATCCAGAATGGGAAAAAAGAATATCATTGGGCTTATCAACATTTTATGGTCTAACAGCGCGTACGTGATTTATAGACATAGTTTTAGTTGCCCAAGAGCATTAACAGCCTCAAAAGAAGTTTTTGAGGTCATTGAAGGCCCCACTGGAACTGTGCCTACACTTCTATCACTATTTTATACATAAAAGTAAGTGATTTTTTGTTTTTGCATGATTTCAAATGATTGAATTATTGTTTTTATTAGTTTTTTGTTTTTGCATGATTTCAAATGATTGAATTGTGATTGTTTAATAGTTTGATTCCAAAAAATAATTATAAGATGCATACTTATGGTTATTTGTTTGTTTATGAACTTTTATTTACATATATATGTAATATGATTCTATTTAGGACAACCAGTATCAACCATGGGAAAGAACAAGCGAGGAATGATGGAACAACAAGAGGCTCAAAAGGAAAGACAAAGGCAGCGTATGAAGAAATTGCGTGACATAAGAACAATGGGAGAAGAAGGTATGTCATCCTCAACATCTCAATTTGATTTACCAAATGAATATAATGCACCTAATGCAATTGAAGAAGAAACATTTGATAATTTACCGTTTGAACCTAATGCAATTGAAGAAGATACCGCATTGAATAATCAATTAAGTGATGAACATATTACACCTTCTCTACTTGATGAATTAAATGTACATAATGCACGAGTGTTAACACCTCCTAGAATCATTCGTAGGAAACCAAACTATCTAATTGACATTGATGAGAATAAATTGAAGCCAATGCCCAATAAAATGAATGAATGAACTTGTAGGAGAATGGTTAAAATAATATGGAAAAACTATTTTCAAAACTTAAATCAAACTGCAAGATGTCAATTAATTGTTCAAATGATTAAAAATTTGAATTTTAGAGAGACAATGAAAATTCTAGGCCTAAGATCATCTGAAAGTAACAGTGAAAAAACTATTGTCAGAAATCTATTTGATGCATATCAATCTATTGGTTCAAAATCACGTAGTAAAGATTCTAATGCTACTCGACGTGTCATTACATCAACCAAAATGAGCAAGAAAACAAAAAAAGATCATTTGATAAGCAAAACAATTAAGTCATTAAATGTTAGTAGAACAACATTAAGTAAAGCATTAAAGAGGTGGGAACAAATAGAGGAACCTAACAATAATTCTCTTTGGGCATTCTCGGGTAGACTACCACGCAAAGACAAGGTTGTTGTTGATGCACTAAAAACATTAATTGAAAAATTTTGGCATGACAACACAAGAGTATCGCCCAACCATAGAGATGTTGTTAGAAGGTGAATTGGGTCTACAAATCATGAGCCACATGCCAAACACTATTTGCATATGACTCAAACTAAATTTTATGAAAGATTCTTTCAAAAGTTTCCTCAAATAAGAATTTCTCAAAGATTTTTTGAAATGGCAAAACTTTTTTATAGTAAGATTAATCATGTACGCACCACATGTTGTTGTAGGATTCATATTGAATTTTCCATGCATTATGATAGTTTTCATCATATTTGTTCTACTTTGCACACTAACAATGTTTTGCAAGAATGTAATATACAAGCACCTCCTAAGTCGGTAAGAGAATTTATTTCAAGTGTGCTATGTAATACACATGATGGTTGCATTTATTATAAGATGCCTTGTTTGGAAGGTTATTGTGCTATATGTTGTGGTTTGCAACATTTACCAAGATGCGTACATTTGGAGAGCACACATGAAATTGGTACGAAACTAGTTTCTTTCAGAAAATACAAGACAGTTACATATGGAGTTAAAGATGGAAAAGATTTGAAGAGATGTGAGCTAGTGAAAAATGATATATGTGTAGCTCAATTTATGAAAATGTTTCAAGAGAAACTAGTTTATGAGTACATAATGCATACACATAGAGCTCGATGGTTAGATGAAAAATTCAAGTTATGTAAGGACACATTTCCTCTTGGCACCATTGTCTTTATAGTTGATTTTTCTAAAAATTATACACTACAAACTCAAAATGAAGTGCAATCCATGTATTATCACTGTACACAAGTTTCTATTTTTGTACACATAGCATTCATGCATGTAGATGATAGCACAGAGGAGGATAGAAAGGTTGTAAGAGAGTATCACTTCTACATAAGTGATGATCATACTCATTCATCAGAGTTTGTACAAGGATGCTTTAAAGTTTTCTATGATAGTTTAAGGGAAAGGAACATACAATACAACCAAAACTTAATGTGGTTAGATAATTGCACTGCACAATTCAAGAATGCAAGGATGTTTTATTGGTTGACAAGGATGCATATGACAAGTAGTGTATAAAAATTTTGGAATTTTACTGAGGTTGGACATGGTAAGGGAGAGCATGTGTGAAAAGAGACCTAGCTAGGGGAGAATCGAAGTATGAAGGTGGTGCTGAGTTGGTAGATGCAGAAACAATTGTGCGATGGTGTAAGTCTACGATGGGTCCAGGTAATCCAGGTACGTTAATGGTTCATCAATATTTTTGGTTGATCATTGAATCTAACATTGAAAACTATCTAGATTGTTGTACAGTTGCAGGATCGAGTGACATGCACTCATTTAGGAGTTCAAATTCAAATTCACTAGTAATTTATACGAGGCAGATGGTATGTTTTTTCTTTTCATGCATGTATTGTTTGTGGGAAGAATTTGAATCACAAGAGTGGGTTGACAAATGGTCTTGTAGACTATTGGTTCCCATTGATTCATATCAAATTCTCAAAGCACTATAATTGAGCCAGATGGAGACATCAATGGATTTTGACCATGTATCCAACCTAGTGGATTCAGGTGATTTTTTGAGTTAATTTTTTTGCAAGTATTATTTTTGGTTCATTTTGTTGTTCACCATACTTTATTTTTGGTATTAATTAACACTTTATAAAATGCAAGTCATGTGTATGCAGTTGTTACAGAAGAGAGCAATGAAGAAGGAATAGATTACTATTTGTGTCATTGTGTTGAGCCAAAAAGAAAACTGACAACCACAATCATTGATGGAGAGGGTATTGAGTACCCAATAGGGTCTGTTGTCATGACAGGAACATGGCTTCGGAGATACCTTATCAAGAATTCTGATGTTTGGTTGTTCGAGGACTTTGAAACACACGAACATATTCTTCATTTCTCTAACCTTATTGTTGCAACAAATATTCATTTGATTAAGTATCGTGGTAGACCTCATAACAAGATTTTATGGAAAGTTCATGAATTTGACCATGAGGCAATACTTGACACAATATGGGTTAGAGCTGATCCTGAAGGCTCACTTGATTGAGTCTATGATTCAGAGTAGAATGATTTTGAGAATTTTGTATAAATCGTTGACGAATTGTTCTATATTCTTTTTTTGTATATATAAATGCCCATGAGCTGATTTTTACATGTTTAGGGGCATAATTTTGTATATTTAAATGGTAATGAGCTGATTTGTACATATGTACATGCCAGATTTTGTATATTAAAATGGTGATGAGCTGAATTGCACATATTGCAATGCCAAATTTTGTATAAAAGCCCATGAGATGATTTATATATTAAAATAGCGATAAGTTGAATCGCACATATTGTAATGCCAAATTTTGTATAAAATCCCATGAGATGATTTGTAAGACATTTTTTGCATAATAAAATAGCCAAGAGCTGATTTGACCATATTTAGAGGCAAATTTTTGAATAATATGTGACAATGTTTTGTGACTATTTTGTGTGTCAATGTTTTGTGACTATGTTTTGAGTATATTTGATGTGTCCCTGGTCAATCATGAGCATTCTTGATTCTTGTATAATCATGGAGAATTATTTGAGTCATTATCGGGTCATAAGGGTCATAGATTGAGACTAGATACAATTTGAGCAAAAATTGTCATTGTTGTCAAAAAAATTGTCAAAAACGTTGTCAAGCAACTTCTACATTAAGTCAGTACGGTATGACTCTCGATGTTCTGACGCTTTGGGATGCATGAAAGGGGCATGCCTAGCGTAAACCTTCCCAACCAAACGCGCTCGTGGCATCGGTTTGTGCACATGATGAACCAAATCAATTCTAGCCAATCTTGCAACTTTTCATTGCATGCAACTGATAGTTTTTGTAGCAGGCGAAAAAATGCTACCAATTGAAAATGGCTCCAAATCATCAAAAATAGAGATAGGCCATTGTAGAGGAGCCTCACACAACCCCACAGGTTCAAACAGATTGACCATATGTATCTTGGATTTGAAGAAACAGTCCGTCAAATTTTGATAATTTTTTGGACTCGGGGCACTTGAGAGATCGCACCAGTACGATATGACTCTCGACGTTTCGGTGCTTTGGGATGCATGAAAGGGGCATGTCTAGCGTAAACAAGCCCACCTGGACACTCTTGCGATGTTGGTTTGTGAACACGATGAACCGAATCAATTCTAGCCAATCTTGCAACTTTGCATTACATGCAACTGACAGTTTTTGCAGCAGGTGAAAAATGCTAATAATTGAAAATGCCTCTGACTAGTCCAAAACCAAGTTAGGCCATTATAGAGGAGCCTCACGTGACCCCACAGGTTCAAACGGATTGACCATATGTGTCTTCTATTTGAAGAAATAGTTCATCAAATGTTGACAATTTTTTGGACTCAGGGCACTTGAGAGATCGCGCCGGTACGATATGGCTCTCGACATTCTGGCACTTTGGGATGCATGACAGGGGCATGCCTAGCATAAACCTTCCTATCTAGATGCAATCACGATGTCAGTTTGTGCACACGACAAACCAAATCAATTCTAGCCAATCTTGCAACTTTGCATTTCATGCAACTGATGGTTTTTGTAGCAGGCAAAAATATGCCAATAATTGAAAATGGCTCCGAGTCATCAAAAACTGAGATAGGAAATTATATAAGAGCCTCACGTGACCCCATAGGTTCAAATGGATCAACCATATGTGTCCTGGATTTGAAGAAACAGTCCATCAAATTTTGACAATTTTTTGGACTCAGGGCACTTGAGAGATCGCACTGGTACAGTATGACTCTCAACATTCTGGCACTTTGGAATGCATGATAGGGGCATACATAGCGTAAAACTTCCCACATAGACACACTCGTGATGTCGGTTTGTGCACACGATAAACCAAATCAATTCTAGTCAATCTTGCAACTTTGCATTGCATGCAACTAACAGTTTTTGCAGCAGGCGAAAAAATGCTAATAATTGAAAATGGCTCAGAGTCATCAAAAACCGAGATAGGTCATTATAGAGGAGCCTCACGTGACCCCACGAGTTCAAACGGATCAACCATATGTGTCTTGGATTTGAAGAAATAGTCTGTCAAATTTTGATAATTTTTTGGACTCAGGGCACTTGAGAGATCGCACCGGTATGGTATGACTCTCGACATTCTGATGCTTTGGGATGCATGACAGGGGCATGCCTAGTGTAAACCTTCCCACCTAGATGTACTCACAATGTTGGTTTGTGTACACAATGAACCTAATCAATTCTAGCCAATCTTGCAACTTTACATTGCATGTAACTGATGGTTTTTGGAGCAGGCAAAAAAATGCTAATAATTGAAAATGGCTCCGAGTTGTCAAAAACCGAGATAGGCCATTGTAGAGGAGCCTCACGTGACCCCATGGGATCAAATGGATCGACCATATGTGTCCTGGATTTGAAGAAACAGTTCGTCAAATTTTGGTAATTTTTTGGACTCAAGGCAATTGAGAGATCACACTGGTACGATATGACTCTCGATGTTCTGGTGCTTTGGGATGCATGACAGGGACATGCCTAGCATAAACCTACCCACCTAGATGCGCTTGCAATGCCAGTTTGTGCACATGATGAACTGAATCAATTCTAGCCAATCTTGCAATTTTGCATTGCATGCAACTGATGGTTTTTGGAGCGGGCTAAAAAATGCTAATAATTGAAAATGGCTCCGAGTTGTCAAAAACCGAGATAGGCCATTGTAGAGGAGCCTCACGCGACCCCACGAGATCAAACGGATTGACCATATGTGTCCTAGATTTGAAGAAACAGTCCGTCAAATTTTGACAATTTTTTGGACTCAAGGCAATTGAGAGATCGCACCGGTACGGTATGACTCTCGATGTTCTGGCCCTTTGGGATGCATGACAGGGGCATGCCTAGCATAAACCTACCCACCTGGATGTGCTCGTGATGTCGGTTTGTGCACACGATGAACAAAATTTGACCATTGTGAGCATAAGGGTGCTCTCGCACCAAACACATTGTTGTTTATATTCATATTGTCGATTTTTGTTGTTTATATTCATATTGTTGATTACATATGCAAATATTCATTTAAATTTATAAAAGGGCAGCCAAAAAATACAGTGAATACACAATAATGAACTCACTAATACATTTAGCCTAAAATTCCGATGGAGGTTTCCAAAGGAGAAGGTATATTGTGATCAAACTTGATTTTTTTTTGAAAAAATGCTCGATTTCGTCGAAATTCTGATGATAATGCAACATTTGGTTTCGACGAAGAAGGAATTGGAAATGACATTAGGGTTTTTTTAGAAAAAGTGCCTGCGTTCATCGAAATTCCGATGACCGCGTGCATTACTTTAAAAAAAAAAGAAAAGACCAAGTCATTTCATAAATCCCGCCTCTTTACAAAATCCTGCCTCTCATTCGACGTCCTGCCTCTGTAGCGAACCTGTGGAGATCATTGGTGTGACAAACACAACCACAGCAGGGAACAAGGGAACGAAGTGCCAAGGGCTGGCACATAACCAGCAAGGACGACTGCAAGGGAGCCCAAAATGGGTTGTGTAAACGGCGATGCCCGGGCCTCCATCAACAATAATAAGAGCTACAAATAGAGGAAGATGACTGATCATTGGTGTGACAAACACGGCTACAGTGGGGAACGGGGGAATGAAGTGCGCTTGCATGGTAGAAACTCACGTCTGGTAAGTAGAAATTCATTCTATCTTATCTTCCATACAATGAACACCTATTTCCATTGGTAAGAGAAGATTTCATTTACTGTGTGTTTGAATGTTTGTGTAGAAAACAGTGGAGTCATTTGTAATAATTCTATCTATCATGCAAATGGTGTATGTAGTGGTACTCATTCTCTTGCATCACTAAATAGAAGAACGTACAATGGTTGCCCTTTCTTGCAACCATTGTGTTTTACATTCTTTAAAACATTTTGAAGTTCACGGGCACAAAGTGCAAAGGGCTGGCACATAAATAGTGAGGACAATCGCAAGGGAGCCCAAAATGGGCTATGTAAATGGCGACGCCCGAGCCTCCATGAACCTGTGCTCGGAGCATGAAAATGATGATGATTAAAGGATCACTTACAAAAAAATGAGTTTGTATTTTTTGTGAGAGTAATGCTTGTGAGTAATGGGCTAGCAACCAAAGGGGACAGTTTAAGGAAAGTAAGGATCACGAGACTTGTTTTATTGCTTAGTAAAATTTTGAATATATTTGTTCTGATTGATGAAATGAATTATTTCAATTTGAGCCATATCAATGAGATGAATCAAAGAACAAGTAGCAATAATTGTTGGTGTAATAGGGATATTACCTAGCTACTTCCACTATTAGGTCATTTTTATGCCTTATCATTTAATTTTACTTAAGGTATACATAGGATACTTATCACTTTATGTCTCATATCATAAGATTAAGATACTTTCATAATCTTATGATATCCTACATGTCTCATCTTGACCTATATAATCAAGGGGTTCTATTTATAATCTCATTCATTCATATTGTAAACTTGCATTCATTGATAGGAATATAGTTTATTCGTGTCATATTGATCTTCTCATTTTGTTGTGCTTTCCATTAGACCTCTAGATCTTGGGTGGCTATCTCCATAGTCAAATCTTAAAATATTTACCTTTCTAGATTCTATAAAAGAAATGGTTTTATCAAGAATATCATATGGAATAGCTTCTAAATATTTGCATTTGATAACAATATTGTTAGAGCATTTTGCTTTATAGGAAAATAATCTAAACTAGACTTTTTTTTTCAAGCTAAGACAAAACAAAGTAAGGTAGTAAAATAATCACTTTCTCTAAATTGAGATTTTTTGGCAAAATTTTCCAAACAAATCTCTAAATTAGTCACATAAACATACTTTCTCACTATCTTCTCCTCCATATAACCCCTTGGATCAAATAAGGGTATAATTCTGAATTCTCTCAAGTTATACGTAGTAATATCTTTGTTACATTGTTTTAAGTTTCATATCTTATGGCAGTGGTTACTCTTGTCATATGATTGCTATTGTGTAGATGGGTCCTTGAGCCCTAGTTTAATCCCATTTTTTTTATCTATATCAAAGATATTCTTGGCATCCTCAATCAATTGCGATCAAGCTCTCCCTACCCAGATTAACCTATCTCTAAATTTGGAAAATGGGTGCAAATTTTTCAGTATGAGTACTCTTCAGTTATTTGTCATGCTTGTAAGGAGAAAAATAAGGATGAAACTTTCCCTGTTTCCCAAGAGATTCAAAATATTGATTCTAATCAAGGGAGTTCCCCTTTGGATTGTTCAAGGATATATAATGCTTTGGGTTCTAAGGATGGATGTGCCAATGATATTATGTCCCTTCATTGTCTCAAGAAAATAGGATTTGGAGAGAAGGGTCCTTCCTTTGTGCTCAATCAAAGAGTTTTGGATCAATTTTTTAAACCACTCTGATTTTAGGATGGTTCATTTTTGCTTTAGTTATTCTGCCTCTTGTTGTTTTGTTGTTTTGGAGCTATTTTGTTTTGTTGTTTTGTTGGGATTAATGCTTCATCTTTCTCTTTGCACAAGGGATCAGGGCCCTTTCAAAATCCCTTCTTATCTAATTAAAAACACTCAATGATGATGGATCATTATAGTCCCCCCTCTATGCTTGGATTTAAAAATAGAATGAACTCTAACTACTTGTTTAATTCTAATAGAATATGACATTAGGGTACCTAGGTAGCATAAGAGGTTGTTCACTAAATTCTTCCACCTTAATGATAGTTAATGTTAAGGATTGAATGAAACAAACTCTTGTTCATGGATCACCTTCTTAGCCTCCTATGGAATTCATTCTTTGTGTGGTCTACCATGACCATAATCAAGGTCTTAAGAAATGTATTAGATACTCTCTATTATCAATAAGAGAGTTATCATAATATAGTCGTGGTGAGTGGTTACAAATAAGATTAGTGGGTCCATAGTTCCCACTTGGTTTGTACTTAGAAACATTATCATTTCTTAGTTGTATGGAAACTACAAATTCATGCATCTAGGAAACAATACACACTATCTATTATATGATTCCACTAATGAGAAAAGCCTAGTCAATCTTATAGTTTGTGGAATTAGTCATATCCCTCATATAGAATATCTATATATGGAGTATTCTTACCTATAGATTACCTATTATTTTTCTTAATAATGTGATTATTTCACATACATCATAAAAGTGCCCTTCTAATATGTTTGT
Source organism: Cryptomeria japonica (assembly GCF_030272615.1). Lineage (NCBI taxonomy): Eukaryota > Viridiplantae > Streptophyta > Pinopsida > Cupressales > Cupressaceae > Cryptomeria > Cryptomeria japonica. The sequence continues at coordinate 32,946,107 of NC_081408.1, read as the reverse complement.
GCATCAATCTTGAAACCATATTTTTATTAGCCAGCCAATGATAAGAATTATCTTAAACACGCCTCTATATTTGAATCCCACTAGCTTTGATAATCAACCATAATAACCTTAACAATGCATCGATGGCAACAATGCCTAATAAATCATCAATTATCTTAGGTGAATCTAGCCAAAGCCAACCTATCAAATCCACTAATCTCCCTTGCATCAGAATCATAAAATTTTATGGTTGTTGGAACAAGGTTGGGAGATTGAAGAGATATAAGGAACATTTCAACTTCCAAAATACCAAAGGAACAAAAATAATTAGCTAACACATCTTCTTTTGGGAATTTTTGTATTTAGTTCTTCCTTTGCAAATCAACATACCCTATTTTGGTTTCCCAAATATTTACTAAATAACTTTGAAGATAAATTGGGAAGAGAATCCATCATATAGATATTTCTTTTCAACAGCCTTAGAGGACATTGTTTTGTCTATCATTTATTATAATAGCTAATACCCAATTTTTTTATAAGATAACAAGCAAAACCTCCTCTTCACAAACTATGTTTTCCTTAATAATCCAAGAATGAAAAAAGGAACCCACATAAAAATTACTTACTCCCTACCATGAAGGCAAAAGAACATCCAATTTAAAGATTGATGTACCAAAAGAAAAGAAATATCACCTCAATATCTGTCTTGAACTTATACATTGAATCTATACACACGAGAATCCCCTTAATAACTCTCTCACAACTTTCAATGCTAGAAGAATGAGTGTTTTCACAAGACTTTCATACTATGATATTTATATCAAAATTCACTTGCATAGTTTTAGAGTCAAGCTGACCCATTCTCATGAGTAATTTACATGAACCCCTCATAAGAATGGATCACTTAGTACTCATTTCATCAAAGTGATGCTCATAGCGGTGAAGCATTAGGGATTCCTAGGAGGTCACCCATACTAATACTACTCTAAATCAAGCACGTTTAACCATGTAGATTGTCCCAAGATCAAACCCATTCAACTTGCCACCCCATTTGCAAAACCTTCATCAAGTGGTGTGCCTTATAAACCATTCATTATAGAGAAACTTTAGCTTATCCATTGACAAGTGGGAGGTGTTGATGTGTTTTTTATGCACATGCAAACGTAGAATAAAATACCCAAAAGTATCTTATCCTCTCTTGAACAAAGTTACTCAAATGCTGGAGATTTGCTTAAGGATCACTTGAGACAACTCGAAGGTTCTGGTATGTTAGGTCACGATGTGTGGATAAACATAGTTGGTTGATGTGATTTCTAGTATCACAAGGGGACTTATGTTGAATTGTCGAATGCTTGAATAGCTGGAACTTGATCATCTGATATTTCAATCTCATGATGCTTTTTGTCCTAAACTAACTTGAATTGAAAAAAGGGCAAAAGGTGAAGTGTTAATAAAATCTATTCTAAGGCCTAGACTGTAAGAAGATGGATCCTAGTTTATCCCTTTAACCCTGATTAATTTATTTAGAGTGTTTAGTTCCATTTTAATCCTTTCTTTTACAATTAAATATTATTGAAAAATTGTATTATTGTTCCAAATTTTGTGGATATTTAGGAGACACAAATAAAATATAAATGTAATCATTCCATATTTTTGTAGGATATATTGGAATGAGACTAATAGGAAGAGTAGTAAACATGAGTCACAATGAGCACTTTAGAATAAATCTAAACATTATAAGGAAGAGTAGCTTGGAAAAATAGAAGCGTAATTTATTTTCCAATATGCAAGATTATTACTTGGGAAAGAATCTTGAAAGAGGATTGAAAAGATTCCTTGAGCTAACATTGTCTCACTTATCCAAAATTATGAGGAAGGATTCATTAATGAAATGGTCATTAACAAGATGGAGAGAATAATAATTAGGAAGAGATAGATTTCACATGCTACTAGGTGACTAGATTGGAGAGAAACTAGAGGCAAATAATTTAGCTTGGCCATGACACAGTCTTAGAATAGATGCCAACCTTGGTGAATGGAATGAAAATCCCAAACAATTAATGAGTGGTGAGACAAGTAGAGGCATGCATCTATAAATTTTGTTTTGAATATATATAAAATAAAGAAAAAATGGGACTAAAACCAAGGGAAATTCACATGGAAAGGATATGATGAAAATCAAAATAAATAGTTTGAAGATAATATTAGTTACCTAAAGGATATTCCACTTGATTATTTGGTATATCATAACTATTTTGACAAATTTTGAAACCATTAGAGGTACCTTTTACTTCTATAGATGAGGCATTCATTCATGTTGAAGTTGTGATAGCTTATTTGCCTCTTTATAGACAACAAATTATCCATACGAATTATCATATATACTTGTAACCTCCATCCCAAACCACCTATTTCACTCTTCTTCCTTTGTGTACCTCTTTTATTCTTCCATTACCTCTTTGCTTACCTAAATTCAATCCAAAACATAGTGTATATAGCATCAAAAAAATTCCATATTTGATTAATATTATCCACAACATATCGAAAAGACAAATACCACACTTACTGTGTCATCAACCAAAAATAATTTACTTACATATTCAAAGAGTTCAATAATGGAGAAACATCCATGCGGTGCTCTACACATGTCCTTGAAGGTTCAAGAAATACTTATCCTCTATTGGTCCAAACTTTAAATCACTTTCCATGCATGAAAATAATTGCAACCATACACAATTTCCCACCCAATGGATTCTCTCAAACTAGTTTACTATCTTAACACAGGGTCAAGGAAAAGCGGACCAAAATAGGAATCCAAGTGTCTTAAAAGCTTTCAAGACCATAGTGGTGAGGATTGAATTTCTTTCTTTAGTGGTATCTTTTTGTAGATTAATTAGTTGGGGATTGTATTAGGACCTTTTCCTAATTAAAAGAAAAATAATGAGATTACATCCCTAAATATTGCATTCATAATAGAATAAATTTCTACAATATTGAGACTATATTCATAATAGATTTATAGTGATGAATAAAGAAATATTTAAGATTATGGAAAAATTGAAGTTTTCTTTCTCCCAACCGTCATTGGATATTGGGTGATCTTTGAGGCATTATGTCAAATAGTTCATGTGCCTTATCTAAGCTTACATATTTTGCATGCATGTGTACCTGGGCAGTTGCACTACAACATCTATACTCAGTAATCACATTTGGTTGGAAGTTTCTAAATCCATTTCAAACACATCTTGTGCATATCCTATAATCTATGCTAACGGTGATTGTCTTTAATGGCTTCATTGTGTGCATAATTGATTGGCTCTTCACTCCTAAGACCTTCAAAAGTCTTTACTGGCTTCATTGAGTCCTTTTGTCTTCTGAATTTACCTGCACCAACTTGAATTCTCCTTCAATGCTTGATTGCCTGTTCACTTGGAATTGAATTGATTTTATAACTAAGAGATCACTTTATTTAATATGTCTTGAAAGCATTTTATCCCGATGGCTTTAAATTAAAGTACTTTCTCTTCTATCTGGTATTGGTGGAGCAGATCCTTTTATGATATGTAAGTTGAGAATATTTTATGAAAGGTCCCTAAATGAATACACTTTAAACTAATTTTAATATACCTTGAAGTGTGCAATTTGGAAGGTTTGTATTCTTGATCTCCTGCCCATTTCTTAATTTAAAAGATGATATCTTTATTAAATATCTTTATTAACTTGATTTCTCCTTCAATTCTTGATGAATGCTTGATTACACGTTCACTTGGAATTGAATTGATTTTATAATTAAGAAATCACTTGAATTGTAGGTAAACCCCTTCAAATGACAAGGTAGGCTTCCTTTTATACCTAATATATGTCTTGAAAGCATTTTATTGTGATGGCTTTAAATTAAAGTAATTTCTCTTCTATCTAGTATTGGTGGAGCAGAGGTTGCATTGCATCATCCTAGGATACATATTTCTGCAAATACAACACAAGTTAAATGTATCCCAAGTTGATGCAAAGCAACCTCTGCTGTAGAGATCACCAAAAAATAGAGAAAGAACTTTAATTTAATGCCATCAAGATAAAAGTCTTTAATCAAGACAGATAAAATTTGAGTTTGATTGTCATCATTTACTTTGCCAAATTCTTCACACGTAACTCCTGAATCAATTTCCTACTCACAAGAATTTTATTATGTCTCAAATATAGGGAAAAAAAAGGCTTCAAATAGTAAACTTGAACATGCAACTAAATCCATTGACTAACCAGAAGAACAAAATTAAGAAACGGTTTGATCATCTGAGAGATGTTGTAGACTTGCAACTCACCAGCTAAGTTTTTGCGGGTAAGAATTTTTTTTGTTTTGGTTATGGTTGTGGTGTTTATAGGTTGACATCTACAAATTTATATCTATTTTCACTATTTAATGGTTTATGGGTTTGTAATGGTAATTTAATGTTCTTTCATATTTTTGTATATATTCTTTATAATAGCCTATTATATTGATTTGTTCTATTATGCATAATGGTGTGGGTCAAACAACTTTGCCATCGGTGCATGAAAGCATTGAACGAGTTCTACTTTTAAAAATTACATGAAACATGTTTAATTTATTTGATTCAGTGTTATTTGCAAAAAATGATTATCAATGATGTTTCCTTTCTCCAAGAATTGTCTAGGACCTTTCTGTCAGATAATATGTAACATCGAATGACTAAATCTTTTCATTACAAATGCTTATTTTATTTAATTATTATCTCAGCATGAATTAAAATTTATATCTGTATGGAAGCAGAACATACAAGTTCAAGAGTCATGTGCAAGCATATTTCCTAAAAGAAAGCAAGCAGGCATTATCTTGAATGACATGGAAACAAGCTCATCTGCTTCCTAGAAGAGAGCAATTGGAGAATGGCAGAGGAAAGTGTTTAAGGGTGATAAAAAGATAGATAGTATGCAATACAAACAAACAATGTCTGGAATGTCTAATGTGATGTCTCTAATTTATGTCTAGAGGGTCTAACTAGCTTTGGATTTCCTGCAAAACCTATTGGGCCACGCTTGGAGGAAATCAATGTGTTCATGCAAGGAGCACCTTTTGTCTATTATGAGAATGATACTTTTGCACCTAGGGATATTTGGAAGTCAATATCCAAAAATTTCTATAGTGTGGAACAAGAGTTGGCGGACTTGAAGTATAATTGTCAACTTTCAGAAGACCAAGAGGTTATGTACACAATCTCCCAATAGAAGAGCGATTTCAAGAATTACCTCTCCCCCCCATGACTATTCAGGAAGCACTTCCTTAAACAAAGGACTATTGGCCTCCATGGGATCAAAGAAAAAAATTAAAGCATAGACTCTAGACAATGTGGTGGTGTCCTCCGTGAAGAACTCTACACTATAATTGAAAATTCATGAGGGAAACTGCAAGATAGTGAAGAGAAATACAATCTTGAAAAGTGGGAAGAATGGATCTTGGTTTGGGTGGGGCCAAGTCAGGTGGCTCCTCTAGAGGTTGATGAGATAGAAATCATATTAGGATTTGAAAAAGATCACACTCGTGGAACTTCATGTGCGAGTGATCGATTGTGGTGTTTGGGTAATGCATTCCAAATAGATACAGCTGCATGCCATCAAGACTGTATCTATTTGGAATGCAATTGTATCTATTTGGAATGCATTACCCAAACACCGCAATCGATCACTCACACACGAAGTTCCATGAATGTGATCTTTTTCAAATCCTAATATGATTTCTATCTCGTCAACCTCTAGAGGAGCCACCTAAGTTGGCCCCACCCAAACCAAGATCCATTCTTCCCACTTTTCAAGATTGTATTTCTCTTCACTATCTTGCAGTTTCCCTTGTGAATTTTCAATTATAGTGTAGAGTTCTTCACGAAGGACACCACCACATCGTCTAGATTCTATGCTTTAATTTTTTTCTTTGATCCCATGGAGGCCAATAGTCCTTTGTTTGAGGAAGTGCTTCCTGAATAGTCATTGGGGGGAGAGGTAATTCTTGTGGTTTCTCTTCTATTGGGAGATTGTGTACATAACCTCTTGGTCTTCTGAAAGCTGACAATTATACTTCGAGTCCACCAACTCTTGTTCCACACTATAGAAATTTTTGGATATTGACTTCCAAATATCCCTAGGTGCAAAAGTATCATTCTCATAATAGAAAAAAGGTGCTCCTTGCACGAACACATTGATTTCCTCCAAGCGTGGTCCAATTGGTTTCGCAAGAACTCCAAAACTAGTTAGACCCTCTGGACATAAATTAGAGACGTCACTTCAAACACTCTAGACATTGTTTGTTTGTATTGCATACTATCTATCTATTTATCACCCTTAAACACTTTCCTCTGCCATTCTCCAATTTCTCTCTTCTAGGCAGCAGATGAGCTTGTTTCCATGTCATTCAAGATAATGTCTGCTTGCTTTCTTTTAGGAAATTTTCATGCAAGAGACTCTTCATCTTGTATGTTCTACTTTTGTACAGATATAAATTTTAATTCACGCTGAGATAATACTTAAATTAAATAAGCAATTGTAAAGAAAAAATTTAGTCATTCGATGTTACATATTATCTGACGGAAAGGTCCTAGACAATTCTTGGAGAAAGGAAACATCATTGATAATCATTTTTTGCAAATAACACTAAATCAAATAAATTAAAAATGTTTCATGTAATTTTTAAAAGTAGAACTCATTCAATGCTTTCATGCACAGACGGCAAAGCCTTTCGACCCACATCATCTCTCATCATCGGAATTCTGATGACCACTAATGAAATGCCTGACAAGGATGTTGTGCATCCGACGGAACTCCTCTGTCGGAATTGTATACTTTGGTGTCGGAATTCCGACGACAGCCCGAGATGGCGACGGTATTCGTTCACGGAATGAGCATGCATGGTGGCCGTCAGAAAGGTTGTGGTAATGTCAAAATTGCGACGACCACGAGGATAGTCATAATTTCTGACACAAAGTTTTTGATGGCCGTTTTTGTCGGCAGTGCGACAAAATGTGGTTGGAAATCTGACGGTTGGCTGTCGAAATCTTGACCCAAATGTACTAGTGACTGAACACATGGAGTTTTGTAGGGTTAATTCAACATTTTAGAAATTTTATCAAATCATATTCCACGATTGTAATGTTTTATATCATATATTTTTGTTGTTTATATTCATATTGTTGATTACATATGAAAATATTCATTTAAATTTATAAAAGGGCAGCCACCAAATACAGCGAATACACAATAATGAACTGAATACAAGGAGTTTTGTAGGGTTAATTCAACATTTTAGAAATTTTATCAAATCATATTCCACGATTGCAATGTTTTATATCATATATTTTTGTTGTTTATATTCATATTGTTGATTATATATGCAAATATTCATTTAAATTTATAAAAGGACAACCACAAAATACAACGAATACAAAATAATGAACTCATTACACATTTATTGGATTGAATATCGATATTTATATATATAAAAAAAGGCATGTCTACCAAGTCAATACAAGTATTACAAAAATGTGGCATATGTCATGTCCAAATCGATATACAATAAAAATGTAGAATATATCTACATGTATTGGTCATTCTATGACCAAAACTAGCACTATATGATCCTAAAATTGTGGTGGATCATCAAAATCAAGCCTCTTCGATGCAGTACGCAGCTCTGTAGATGGCTGTAAAACTACAATTCAAAAGCCAAGTTAGAATTCTTTTGTAGAAAATAGTTCACAATTAACAACATAACTATGCATTTAACTTTAATTCCTTTGCAATTGAAATATAGATTACCTCATCGGCTGATCTAGGAGCTAATGTCTTCGTTCTCCTCTCCTTGTCACTCTTAGGAGTTTTCTTGAAGACATACTTAAATGGATCCACGTTATGGTCGTACCACGAAGGGGTCTATTGTAGATTAAATGTACAATTAATACAATGTACTAATATAAATATATCAAAAACACTTAAAAGCTATAATATAGAGAACAATGACGTACCTATGCTTGAGATGCTTCTGAAATGGATTGAGGATGGCTCACCATCGATGTAGAAATTGTCGCTATTACCTATACAAAAAATGTTCAAAGATTAAATACAATTAATATAATGATAAGTATTGAAGGTTAAAAACAATTAATTTTACATATCAAACAAAAGTGTACCGGATCCTTAGATACTTCTCCAGTGCAAGGAGGAGGGTTGGCCATTGACAAAATATGTATGGATATTTCTTGTATGAAAAAATTATAAGATTATAATATATCACAAGTTCACATGTGCATGTGCATATTGTATGTGGGAAAAGCGGGGCTATGAAACTCAAAATATGAAAAATGATGTTCAAAGGGCTTGTCCATACACCCATAGGACTTCTTGGTGCAAGTTATGGAGTCATGAGGAATGACTCAACTTCCCAAGGTCCCTCAAGCCAGTGTCTTTGCTCTCAGATCACTGAGAAAAGTGACTTATGGATGACTAATGCAAGAACGAGGGATGTTTTAGATTAATTTTAACATGAATGCATCCTATTTATGCATGATTCTATAAATAAGTTAAACTAGATTATAGGATGACAAGGTTAGTAGCAATACTATCCTAACATGATATACTAGTTAATGATTTAAGCTAATGATAATAGAAATACTCTAAAAATGCTTATTAGATTAATTCCTATTATAAAGAGAGGCTAGATGTATTGATAAAATTGAGCATAAGTGAGATACTAAAAGCTTGGATGATCTTGAAATGGAGGAATGAGAGCTCTATTTATAGGGAAAATAAGGCAATGGATGGTCAATATTGGAGGAGTTAATCAAGGGTCAGGATTGAAAGTTATCAATCCATGTTTACAATTTCCACCAATGAAATGGTGACAATTGTCAACATAAGACTGTTTGAGAGGAGGTGTAAGAAGCATTAAATGCTTGAGAAGAGCTCATGGTTACCTTAGAAGGTAAGGGTTAAGGTTACGTTAGGGTTATCCAATGGATAAATCTTTTACCCAAAGGATAAAGTCTTGTGCAAAGGTTAAAGGGATAACCATGGTCAAAGCAATGAATGCTTGATGAGACCCCTGGGTTAGAAGAAGGTTAAGTTAGGCAAAAAGTCTCTAACCATGCCACTAAGGGTTAGTTAACCATTAATGGTTTGAAGACTTTAGGGACAAATTTGTAAGAGTCCTTCCAAATTTGGGGGTATTCAACAAGTTAGCTTGTTGAAGGCATAAAGGCTTTAATGCCTTTTGAAGACTTTACTCCAATTTTGAGAAGTGACCTCCTCAAATTTAGGGAAAGGGGATAATTGATGGGTTTAGGCTAATTGATTAGGATTAGATGGATTCTTAGAAGAAATTAGGAAGAGGGTTAGGATGCAAGTGGGAGATCTAGAAAAATGCAAGTGGATGAGGGATAATAGGATTAATTAAAATAAATTATTTTATTTTAATTTGGTTGCAAATTGGGGATTTTAAATAAATTAGATTTATTTAATTTGGGTTGAACTATTTAATTAAATGTAAATTTAATTAAAAGTAGAGATAAGGGATTTTAATTAAATAAAATGATTTATTCAATTAAATGATAGAAAGGGCTTAAGTGAATCTAAATAAATAAATTGAATAATTTATTTAATTAAATAGAAGAATGTGAATGATTTAATTAAATTAGATTTAACTAAATAGAAGAATGAGAATAAAATGAACATTAAATATTCATTTAGGAATATAGTCATTTTTATACGTCTACACATATAATCATGAAATCAAGAAAATAAAGTAGAGATACAGACCTCCGCCCTCTCTTGATCCGCAGGCGAATCAGGTGCATTCAACAAATCCATAAAGCTCAATGGCTGCTATACATGTAAAATCGACAAAAAACACTAATCAATCTACAAACCCCAACTAATACTTGATTTCAACATTTTCAAACAATTGTACAACTAAAAATGTGTTCAATTACTTTCTTCCCACATTTTGGCGTCTTCGAGGAATTCTTTTTCTTAGGACGAGCCCTAGACGCGGAGGGGGTACCCTAAAAAAACAAAATTAACATGAGATATTAGTACACATAATAAATTAAACATAATTTTAAAAATCTAAAATGAAATGACTTGCATATTCCATCAAAACAATACATAAAAAGAGTTGTACAAAATATGATACCGTATAGCCTTGTAGGCCAAAATCAATCATTGAGAGTGTGATGTCATCAATCTGGGACATTTCGTCCCCTGTCAATACCTACAAACCAGAAATTGGACCAAGCATTAAAGATAGTTAGTATATCTTGTATTTTTTTGAATTCAAAGTGTGCTATTCTATTTTAACATGTTACAAAATTTATACCTCAAATATCGAAGTTGCAGTTGTAGTAACTAGGCCCGGAGGAGTATGGGACACTGTTGCTGCATCCTGAAATGCATATTATTTGTCTCAATTTAAATCGATGTATAAATGAAAAATCATTTATGTAATTACAAATTTAAAGTGATTGATAAATACAATGCTATGAATTCAAATCAACACACCTGTGTCTGTGGCTCATGGGCAAACACCATGTCCATCAACTCATCTGTCAGCGCAAAATCCTCAACCGTGTGGGCCTGACATCTTCAACCACAAATCATGCACAGATGAGATGAGGATCCATCTGCACTGGCTCCATCATCTATCCCCGATCATATCCCCGAGCAACTGACACACATATGCTGGATGGGCCCTCTGTCGCCCTCTAATGGTTCATCATCCAATACAATACGGTGTGCTAATGACGTCCCATGTTGGATGATGGCACCAGTCAATGTTGTGGCCGCCTAAAGAGTTTGTAGCTCCATCAACTCTTTCAGCTCTACTGGGAAAGCCTGATGCACCTTAGGTTTGGGTGCTAGGGGGCAGCGACTCTCCGCGGGTAATCGCCTATGGGCTCTAGGTCTATCTTGGGCAGAGCCACCACCTCTACCATGAAACTCTCTCATGTCAAAATAGTTTGGCCACACATTGAGCACAAAATCACAATATATTTTTCTCAAAATATATAATGGCACCTCATAATTATTACAAGGTGGATCATCAAAGACCATCCACCACCTCTGTCAAAAAAGATTCTTCATCTGCACATTGGTACACCAATGTATGGGAAACCTCTTTGCATTAAGAGGTAATGAATGACCAGTTTCGGGATCAACAAAAAGGGCACATATTTGTTGTTTAGAAATATTTTTGTTTTTTACTCCATCATATGATAGCCCATTGGCATAGAATTTACGACACCTATCCCTAAAGCTTCCCCATTTGCTAATTTATGCGGAAACAACTATGGCACCACTAGCTAATATTTCTAGGCTAGTGGTGAGGGATTGATGATGGTCAAGTTCAAAAGTTTTCAATTTAACAATCAGTCTATTAATTTTAGACGTATTTTATCCTAACTGATTAATTAATTACTCCTGTGTTTCGGGTGTGCGGTCAAAAGGATGAATTGGGGGTTGTTCTTGTGTGTTTTCAAGAGGTGCATTTGGTTGTTCTTGTTCAGGATTAGAAGAATCTGGTTTTTGAAACAAAAAATGAAAAAACCTAATCAAAATTAATGAAATTAAATTCAAAATGTAAAACAAATTGCATAAACCAGAAAGAAAGACAAAAATAAACAAAAACTAAACTTGATCCATATCTTGGAGGACAAGTCTAGCACCCCATTTGCAGTTTAGGAGAGGAAATGGGGAAAAACAAAGTTAAAAATGTGTTATTCACGGGTAAATGAGACCCAGATTTTTTTTTTAACTTTTTTTACCAGACACCACGTACGTGGTTATATTTGTATTATTAGCGTATACGTGCTCATTTTCCTATGAGCAGCACGTACGCACTCATTTTCCTAATCATAGCTCGTATGCGCTCATTTTCCTAAAAGCAGTGCATACGTGCTATCTTCTCTAGGCTCGAGAAGAACAAACCTAAGCGTGTACGCGGGAATTTCAAATTTTAAAACCACGTATGCGCTGCTTGTTATTCCATGTTTTTTTTGGGTGGTGTCCATTTTTCTGACCACCATCTTTGTGCACATACCCCAAAACTTGAACAATAAACGACTATCATCGACTTTATTATACCATCCACTATCATTATTAAAAATGTTCTGCACCAAAGATAGGTTTCTTAAGTTATTAAAGGGTAGTTGATGGTACAGGATCACCATGAAACAATCCAACAAATGAAGCCTTTACAGTTATGTTGCTTAAAATAGCAGGAAAGAGTTAAAATAAAGTACAATTTATTTAAAACATAAACAATAATTGAGAGGGTTTAAACTATGGTAAGGTAAAAGCCATCTCAATATAACATCTCCAAATCCCATTTGAATATTCTATCAAGATTGATCTTCCACCACAGTATCTCACTATAAATATTAGGAAAGAGGAACAACAACTATGATCAAAAAATATTATCACCTTCGCTATCTGGATTACGCAATGGAGTTGACAACACCATAAAATGCTTTATGCTTCTTCTCATTCTTATGCAACTGGGGAGGGGTGATGCCAAGTGATTGTAGCCTCTGACTTACCCATCTGTTCACAGGGTCGTGTTTAACATCCTCATTTTGTGGCTGGAGACTTTTTCCAACTTTATCCTACCACATACAAATGACATCATGCGAGTGCTTCCTATTTCATTCCATTGGAATAAGATAAATGATGGACTGAGAAGACGGAGGAAGGGATATTGTCATCTTCAAAACTTACCATGGGTGGGGAATAGACCAGGTCTTCATTAGGCCACACTGCCCATGAGTTTAGGGAATCTGACAAGACATCAGCAAAAGGACCTAGGCAAGGCAAGTGGGTATTTCCATCAAAGACTTTGACAATGTGAACTTTAGCACAATGTCATGGGACTGGAATAGTATGACACATTACACCCTTCCCTAGACCATCAACAATGCCTTCCCCAGCCACTGCCCCATCCAGTAGTAGGTGGACTTCAACTCCAACAGCAACAACATGAGCATCTTCGTTGGTGCACTCTTCTTTGTCTTCCACGGTTGCCTGCATCACTAACGAGTGGATGCAGTCTCTTAAACAAAATTATTTATACCTATCCATCAAACATAGGCAAATCAATTCATGGCAATGCAATACAATAGTACCAAAATATTTGTCTCTCTCGGCCCATTGCCCCCATTGTGGTCACGGACTGCATTTGTACATCCATCATCATTTCCCCCAGACTCTTTCTCAATGCTTTCTTCTATCGGATTATGCTACAAAACGTGACACATTGTATAGGAGTGTAAGTACACATTAAACCCATATGCCTACGAACACTACTAGACCAAGGCCGATTAATTTTACATGACTAAGGCAATAACGGGAACACAGATAATGGACACAAACCACAACATCATAAAAAATGCTCTCCAGTATAACATTGCCTCTCACCGCCTGTTATCCAAAACAAGAGCCCAATACCTGTTCATCTCTGCTCTTATCCTCCAATTTTTGCCCCAATTGAGTAGACTCCTCTACAATCTTCTCGCCACTACATGCACTCAAATTTCCATTCAGCGTCTCCTTGAGCTTCTCCCTCGAAATAGACTTTTGAAGTTTCTCGTCCAATACTGCGGCCGACTGCATACAAAAAGAGTTACTCTATAGTATAACACACCATGTGATGATATAGAACTACAGGTCATGCACAATGGCACTGCATTACCTATTCATCTTTGCACCTATCCTCCATCCTCTTCCCCAGTTTAGGAGACTTCTCTGTAATCGTCATCTCCTTCACCTTCTTCCTCCTAATAGACGTCCGAGATTTTGGACTTGGTTTTTGAGGAACACTACACATAGTGTCATCAAGCAAATGCATTGACTGTTCTTTTCTCCTATCGTCCATCGTCTGCCCCAACTTAGGAGACTACTCTGCAATCTTCTCGCCACTGCATGCGCCCAATTTTTCATTCGGCATCTCCTTCACCTTCTTCGATGAAACAGACTTATACCTAACAAATGACTGAGCTTTTCGACTTAATTTTTTGGACACACTATGTTCCATGTCATCCAATACCTCAGGACAGTCCATGCTCTTTCCATGGACCCCATCAAAATAAGCCTACTATGACATGGACAAAATAGTCAACATACTAGACAGTGGAGTGCAAAGCATATCGTGTAATGAAAACACACATATGGACAGGCCAATAGGCAAACACCTTTGATGACAAACATGTTTCTGCATCTGAAGTCAGACTTGTTTTTTCTATGGCATTCTTCTTTTCTTGCTTCCTCGATGAATCACATGCAGACTCATTGACTAGCATGTTTGTTTCAGGATGTGAATTCCACCTTGTTTTTTCTACAGCATTCTTCTTTTTTTGCTTCCCCGACAAAACAGGTGCACCCTCATTTGATTCAGGATCTAAAGCTGGCCTTGTTTTTTTTGCAACATTCTTCTTTTTTTGCTTCCCCAACAAAACAAATGCAGCCTCATTCACTGGCATGTTTGTTTCAGGATTAGCCTTTGATGCCAAAACCTCCTCACCATGGCCTGCACTATCACTTAAAATCTGAGCACTAGGATAGGATAGCTCAATAAGTAATTCTTCATATGTTTAAAGGAATTTATTAAACTGCAAAACAATATGATCACTAAAAATTACCTATGTTGCAATATTCTTTCTTTCCAGTAACTCTTAAACCTTCTTCCTTCTCACCTCCCTAACTGGATTGTTGTCATACACTCGCATTGCTTCTATTATCTCTTCCTTCCCTTAGGTAGGAAGCTCATCACGTGTTTTCTTGCCATATTTCATGCACACTCGGTCAGTGACACTTTTTTTTTGCATACTGTGTCATACACCCATTTGGTATTTGATATTAGACTCCCTCTTTTTCAAGTGCATCAGCGATTTCTTCATATGATCTGTGTTGCATTGTCCACTACCACATGGTTGGTGACTCCATCGTGCAATCCCCAATAATGGAAGTTGATGTTCTTTGGCTCTATGCATGTTAAGCCTCCCCAGATCCCAAAACTGACGGCCTCCATTTTTGGAACAATAACGGAAGAGACAAAAGTAGTGCAACCTGCCATTAATATGTTTTGTTTTGTGATCAGCCTGTTGTTGCGCACAGCCAACAAAGACAAAGAGTCACATTAAATTTTGCACTAATCAAGCATTATAAAGATAATCCAATATATAATGACTAATAGTGGACCTCCTTGCTACTCGCCCCTCCTCCTTGTTCCTGTTTGTGAGCGCTGACAGAATCACGTTGCCATTCAGTCTCCTACTCTATGCTCACCTTGTGCTTGCTATGAACATCCCCTTTTTCACTCTCATCGCCTGGAGCATCAGTATAATCACCCTCATCTACATTTCCAATGGCCTCATCTTCCTCACCAATATAGCCACTATCATAATGTTGTTCAATAAAATAGCACACATCATCGATGCTTTTTATACCCATGTATATATCTACATTTCCACTTATAAATCCCAACTTCCAGCAACTATGGCATGCAATGATAAATAATTACCAATGTGGTTGTGCAGTCACTAAGAAGTTGACTTGAAAATGGGTTCAAAATTGAAGACCCGACTCATGAATCATTTAGATTTGAATCCCGAACTAGTCCCTAACCTGAAGGCCCATCTCCTGACTCTTTCTGATTTGGTTCCTCAACTAGTCCTGCATCTGAAAGCCCAACTCCTAACTCTTTCAGATTTGAATCCTCAACTAGTCCTAGATGTGAAAGTCCAACTCCTAAATCTTTCAGATTTGAATCCCCGACTTGTTACGCATCTGAAAGCCCAACTCCTGACTCTTTCAGATTTGAATCCTCAACTAGTTTTGGATGCGAAAGCCCAGCTCCTGAATCTTTTAGATTTGAATCTCCAACTAGTCCTGACTCTTTCGGATTTGAATCCTCAACTACTCCCAGATGTGAAATCCCAACTCCTGAATCTTTCAGATTTGAATGCCAAACTGGTCCTACATATGAAAGACCAACTCTCTCCAGGGTATACAAATTGGTTCTCCAGTCACTAGCATTAAACAGTGACAACTTCAAGCAATACTAAATGTTGCATAATCCATTAAAACTACTTATCTTACAGGCAGGTCAATGTCATGTGTCACTGGGAAGCGAACACGGCCAACTCCTAGGAGATCAACTGCCTTTAGATCCACTAAACCATAATCAAGATCAACAGTTTCCCTCAACCTTTTTCGCAGTGCAATTGACATGATTGAATTGAAACAAAACAAAATGCAATTCATATTCTTCACACTATCAATAACACCACACATTCACCACAAATGACACAACCAACACACGACCAATTATTCCCACATTGCAATACAAAGTCAGCATGTTGTTGTGTTATGTACAACCCAACTAACAGTTTAGCCATAAACTATCCATGACATTCCGCTGTAGAACATATTTTGTTGTAACTGCAATGAAATAATGACTATGATCCATCACCAACACTGTTAAAAAGGCTTCATGTGTTCTCCCCATCCAAAATACAACACAAAAACTAGACTTTGTTAACGATTGATAAAGAAGGATGCAAAACACACTTAATGCATCGGCTACATCTATTCTGGCTCCAAAACGGACCTTTCCTACAGCATGTTAGTGATAGGTTAGTCAATCATAGTTGCTAATTGTAAAATGGACAGTGTAAAACGAGTGTGCAACAATTAAGATGGTCAATCTATGTCGCAGAATACATAGGGATTCATTAGCATTAACAAAGTCTTTGACGATAATTAATGGGTACAAAGACCTCCAATTCATTATTCCAAAGACACATGTCTTTTGAAATGAGTATCTATTCTAAAGCTTCCATCTCTTTGTTGATATGGGAATATTATTATTTATTAAAAACATAGTCTTAAGTTACGAAAAGAAAAAAAAACACTGTGAAGGATAGACACGTGAGGAGTTCATCATGCCAACCAGAGACATTTGAAACAGTACCCCAAATAAAATTTCAAATTGGAGTTGGATCATCAAACACATGTACTTCTCAAACATCACGAACATCAATAATCTAGATATGCAAATACACTAGGATGAACATAAACACTCTCATGCAAATCAATAGAATATATACAAATTAATAACACATAGTTCGCAAGAATCGGGATTTCTGGTTCATATATTCAACACTGGTTTCATGACTTGAAGATCCATAAATAACAATCGTACTACATTCAGGTTGGAAAATAATATCATATTGTCTAATATGGTGCATCTATAGCATATAATATAAGGCATCAGCCAATTGCATTGTTCATTTTCATCATTATCAAATTCAGTAAAAGTAAGGACATTAATATTACATGATCAGCATAAAAAAATTATATACAACAAATAATATATATATATAACAAGCCCCTTTCAAAAAGTTGCACAAGCCCAAAGATTATTAATAAGGGGACATTGTAGTGCAAGTAGTATTAAAGAAGGGAGAGAGAGAAACAACCTGGGAATGTCTAGACGTTTGGTGGGGGACTGCTCAATAGTCCTTGAAAATCAACAATCTACATTGATAACTAATGTTAGTGGTAGTCTACATTGAGAAGTAAATGCATTTCAAAATACATAAAAGGAACCTACATGTTCATATATGAAAATGCAGTTTAACATTCAATATAAACTACCACTAAGTAATTTATATCACCTAAATTATATGTGTCAATTTTCCATAGTGCCAGAGCTATCTATATCAGCCACCTATTTTTATACTATTGTTATGCACTCAAGGACAGACCTCTATTTCGACTCAAAATCAACGCTATGGTCCAACTAACATGCAACTTAGTCACATGTTTTACACTATAGTTTACATTCAATGGCTACAATTGAATAACATGTCACTAACACGCAATTGCATTTGTCTATTCTCAAGCCTTGTTATTGACTAACTCCAACTCCAATTCTAAATTGCATCGTGTGTTAGCCTTTGGCTTTACCACTGTTAGCTGCATCAAATCATAAATCGTACATGAACAATGGCCCGAGAGGTTGTGTCTATTCTGGCAGACAAATCGTACAAACTAACAACATCATGTTAGACAAAAGAAGCCATCAAATACAAAACCTATGATTAAAAACCTGTCACAAACATGGGGTGTTAATCGCCCCATACTAGTTTTTGCAGCCACAATAGAGGTGTCTCGCTATGAGAGTATCTTGAGTTTTGTGCTAGTCTTTTCTCTGACAAACGTACCAAGTTTTGCAGCCTGTGGCCTCTTCTTTCTATTGGGATGTCATCTAGACATGATTCCTTCATTCACAAGCTTTAAATGTGCGTGTTATGCACAATAAACTAGTAACCATGAAGCATGTCACAGCCATCCTCCGACATGTCCACATAATTTTGCATGGGCCCCGAGGAGTGAAACTGAAAACTCGACAACAACTCCACATCACATACCATGGGTCTAAGTGCCATGACAAGTTGGTATGGTATGCATGTCTTGGAAATGTATGTTGATGAATGTCGTTGGTACGATAGGTCTGCTGTCGAGCCACAATACACATAGCCTCCCACATATATTTGCATATATGTTTATTCTGTAGTTTTCAAGTGAGATTAGGTGCTTCCAACTTGTGCCAAACATGTCTATTCTGGCTTCAAAATGAGATTGTACTAATGACATGAATCGATATATATGAGACGCGTCTATTTTGGCTCCAAAAAGGACCTATCGTACCAATGACATGCATCAACATACATGTCCGAGAATAAATATATATATGTAAATACAAGTGGCAGGCACCTAATAGATACATGAAAGAGAAAGTGAGGTAAAATGTTTTGTTTCAATTGAGCTTCTTTTACGTGGCCTTGACCTCGTTTACATGTTATGGTTTGCCTTTTTATGCAAACAGACTCCTCAAAATCAGGTTGTTGACTGGTTGATGCAACCATTCCTTGACTATGTGTGACCTACTCTTGTTTAGGAGTTGATCTGTTGTTTGCTGACAATTAGGAGTTGATCTATTGTTTGTTTGATGATAGCAAACATGGCGCCTTTTTAATCTACCTAACATGGAAAAATTAAGACTAATGTGCAAACGAAAACATTATTGTTGAAGGGCTCCTTGTTGAAGCAGCCTGCATCTATTCTGGCTCATTGTTGAAAGCCGATTTATGGGACTGCAGTTTTTTGTGTCGTGCTACGGCTTGGGGTATGTTGAAATCCGCCTCTATAACTCATATTTTTCTTGTTTTAGTTTGGATTTTGTTTAAAATTATCAAGGTTTGTATTGTTTGCTTGTGTTTCTTGTTTTCCTCTATATGTAGCGAGAATAGCTTCAACCTATGTTGAATATTTGCCTGTTTTGGAGCTAGAATAGATGCATACCATCTCGTTAGGGTTAGAGACCGCTAGGGTTAGGTTTTGGATTTTTTATCTAATGAGAACTTGAGAATAACGGAAACAGAGCATAATATTTCCATAGTTTCTTTTATCTATGTTTTATTCTGTCGTTTTCCTCTGTATTGCAGAGGACATGTTTGTGTGTGTCTATGAGTGAGTGTGTGTGTGTGTGTCTGTCTATGTGTATATTGCTTCATATTGACATATATATACTAGCACACACCAAACCGCAAACAAACAATTCAAACCCTAAAGGTTTTCAACAAAATCTCAAAAATCATCCCTATTTATAAACAGTTTCCTATTTATAAACAATTAGGTAACCGCTTAATCTCCTTGATCACATTTCCCATGATCAATCATAGCCATTAGATCTTCAATCTTGTCTAGGTTCAATGTATCTTTCGATCTGAAAATGTTTTACCCCACCTTGGAACTTGTGCCAGGGTATTGCGGTTCAATCTGAGCTATAGATCTTCATGTCAACTTTCCATTGCCTTAGATTCATTACCAAACTTCATGCACAGCTCACCAATCATTTAATCCGCTCTAGCTTATCAACTTCCTTCATTAAATACCGCATGAAAACATTTAATGCATTCTGTTATAGCTCGGTTACAACTCAGTGAATACTAAACTCCACTCGGTAGACATTCCGCCTTCATTAACCGATAGCAATAACCTTAGGGTTTACCGACTAGGTTCTTTGCTTGATAACATAGTATAGTATTAACCTTTACAATTTACAACATATGTATGATATTAAAACAATCTAAAACATCATGATCTCATCATTGTCTGACTCGGTAGTAGTTGCCCATTGAATACCTTATTCATCCCCTTATTCATCATATTCTTTCCTGTGTCTTATACCAACATCTTTATAATCTTAATATCATACTTCTCAAGATATGGCAACATCATACTGAATTAGAAAATCAATTTCTTGATATCAATGACAAAATAATAATATCAAGATAGTAAAACATCTTTAATCAGTTATATCCATAATCATCAACAACCTTCTCAATATCCTTAAGAAATGCCAACAATCTTTCATTGTCTGTTATAATGCAATATTGCCAACAATCTCCCCCTTTGGCATTGATGGCAAAACCAATTGATTTGACCTTAAAAGATTCAGATTACTATGATTCTAAAATGCTGAAATGCTCTCCCCCATACATTAGACTTCTCCTCATTTCTTCAATCTTCTTCCCAATTTGTAGTCTGCTCAATTTTCTCTTAGTCTTCTCCCCTAATAGGTCTTCTCTCAGTCTTCTCCCCCTTTGTAGGTCTTCTCCCCCTTTGACAAAAATGCCAAAAAGTAAAGAACTAAAACATAATTTCTTTCTGTAAGAAGTTATTTCCTACTGTTGTGTATCAACTAAGTCTCGGTCAGAGCATTTGTCTTCAATTCTTGTTCCCTGTATTGTGTCCTGTATTATTTCCTGTACACCTTTAGAAAACATCCTAAAGGGTGTAAATCAGCATCAACTCCCAGAAGATATTCAATAAAGTCATCGAATTGATGCTTTCACCGAACTCGGTCAGTGAATAGAAGATAGGGGTAGGACACCTAACTTACTTCTGAGATATTCAAAAGTGTCCTTTAGTAGTGGCTTGGTGAAGATATCTGCTATTTTCTCCTTTGTGCTAACATATTCCAACACCACTTTCTTCTCTTGAGCTTCTTCTCTAACATAATGATATTTGATAGATATGTGCTTTGTCTTAGAGTGCATAACAAGATTCTTTGAAATATTAATGGCAATAGTATTGTCATAGAATATAGTTACTGGCTTAGTAACTTTCTCATTTATACCTTCCAACAGTTGTTTGATCCATGCAATGTTGGTACAATTCAATGCTGCAGCAACGTATTCAGCTTCTGTTGTTGACTGTGAAACACATCCTTGTTTCTTGCTAAGCCAACTCACTAGTCTTTCTCCTAAAAAGAAAGCTCCTCCACTTGTGTTTTTTCTGTCATCAATGTTGCCTACCCAATCAGCATCAGTATAAACATTTAATTCAAAATCATTTCCTTTCTGATATACTAAGCCATAATCCTCTATGCCTTTCAAGTATCTAAAAATTCTTTTGATTGATGTCATGTGTGTTTCCTTGGGATCTGCAGAGAATCTTGCAACTATACCTACTGCATGTGCTATGTCTGGTCTGCTATGAACAACATATTGTAGCTTTCCAATCATGGATCGGTAAAGTGTCTCATCAATAGATGCAGATTCATCATTCTTTGATAATTTACAGTTGGTAGTCATAGGAGTACTTACTGGTTTTGAATCCTCCATTCCAAATTTCTTCAAGATTTCCTTTATGTACTTGGATTGAGTAATGAAAATCTCATTTTTCATTTGCAGTATCTATAAACCTATAATATAATTTATCTCACCGATTAATGACATCTCAAATTCTTTGCTCATTTCATTTCCAAAATTCTTGCATAAAGAGTCATTTCCAAAATTCTTGCATAAAGAGTCATTTCCACAAAATATAATATCATCAACAAATATGGTTGAGATCAGTATTCCATTTTCATAATTCTTCATGTACATATTGTTGTTCTCACTTGTCCTTATAAAACCAATCTTAATCAAATAAGAGTGCAATCGGTCATACCATGCTCTAGGTGCTTGTTTCAAACCATATAAAGCTTTGTTCAATTTACATACTTGATCTTTATTATTGTCTTCAACAAATCCTTCAGGTTGTTCAATAAAAACTTCTTCTTCCAATATTCCATTCAGAAATGCAAATTTGACATCCATTTGATATACCTTGAAGTTCTTGAAAGTAGCATAGGCCAACAATGTTCTTACTCCTTCAAGTCTAGCAAAAGGTGCAAAAGTTTCACCATAATCAATTCCTTCTTCTTAAGCATAACCTTTGAAAACTAGTCTTGCTTTGTTTCAAATGACTTCTCCTTTTTCATTTAGCTTGTTTCTGAAAATCCACTTTGTACCGATTACATTTTTGTCCTTCGGTCTTGGGATTAGTGTCCATGTGTCATTCTTCTTGATTTGATCAATCTCTTTTGTCATAGCATTTACCCAATCTTCACTGTTAAATGCCTCTTTCACGATTCTCAGTTCAAATTCAGATATCAAACATGTGTTCTATCTTAGTTTGTTCCTTGTCATTACTAGATCATCCTTATCTCCTATAATCTGACTTGGTGCATGATGTCTTCTGACATACTTGGCTAATACAGGCTCGGTAGGCTCTATATGATCTTCTTCATCACTCGGTAACTGGATATTCTCTTCATTTTCTTCAACAATCTTCTCGGTAAGACTTGTCAGTTGAACATAGACAAATTCATCATAGTCTTCTAGTTCCTTGGAATTTCCTTCATCATTTCTTTATGCAAATTCATCAATTTTTACATTTGCACTTTCTACTATTTTGTTAGATGATTTGATCAGACATTTAAATGCTTTGCTTCTAGAAGAATAACCTAGAAATGTTCCTTCTTCACTTTTCTAATCAAACTTGCCATTTCTATCATCTTTATGAACATAGCATCTACTTCCAAAGATTTTAAAATAACTAACATTAGGTTTCTTATCATACTAGATTTCATATGGTGTCTTCAAAGTACCTTTCTTCAATTGAACTCAGTTCAAGGTGTAAACAGTTGTGCTTATTGCTTCTCTCCAAAATGTTTGTGGCACCTTCTTTTCAATCATCAGTGTTCCAGCACAATCCACAATAGATCTGTTTCTTCTCTCAGCTATTCCATTCTGTTGTGGAGTTCTCAATGTAGAGACTTGTCTTTTAATACCATGATCATTGCAAAATAAGTTGAACTCATCAGATGTGAACTCTCCTCCTCTATCCGATCTAAGATATTTCAGTTGTCTCTTGTTTCATTTTCAACTCTTGCCTTGTACCATTTAAACATTTGAAAATCTTCTGATTTTTCTTTTAAAAACATTATTGACATCATCCTTGAATAGTCATCCACAAATAATATGAAATACTTACAACCATAATAACTTTGAACTTTCATAGGACCACAAAGATCAGTGTGCACAAGATCTAAAATTCCCTTAGAAGTGTAAGACTTACTTGTAAAGCTTGATCTTCTCTTCTTACCCATCTGGCATCCTCGGCACATAGCATTCTCAGGTTTTTCAAGACTCGGTAGACCTCTTACTTTGTGCTTCTTAATTATTTTGATCAGATTATCAAAATTTACATGACAAAACCTTTTATGCCATAACCAGGTATCATCTATCTTTGCATAAAAACACTTATTCCAAGTTGAGTCAAGGTGAAATGTATTACCTTTTGTTTGTGTCCCAGTAGCAACTAACTTTCCATTCTTGTCATGAAATTTGACAATTCCTTTCTGAAATTATATTCGGTAACCTGTGTTGTTTAGTTGTGCTACACTCAACAAATTGTATTTCAAACCTTCAACCCAATAAACATCATTGCATCTTGCATTATCAAGAAGTGTTATAGATCCTTTACCTCTTACCGGACATGGTGCATCATTACCAAATCTAACATAGCCTCCATCATAATCTTCTAATGTAACAAACTTGTGTTTATCTCCTATCATATGATGTGAACATCCACTATCTATAATCCAAGAATCATTAGTGTTTATGTGAGATATTAGGGATTTTTCTTCATACCTTTCTTCATCTAAGCCATCCTTGATAGCCACATAAACTACTTCCTCTGTATCAGTCTCATTTGATTTATCATCATTAGATTCCTCATCAGCTATTAAGCATGTCTTTCTATCTCTTCTTCTGAAGTCTCGATGTCCTCCGTAATGATTGTCATCTCGGTAATCTCTCTTTTCAGTAGAATCTTTGTCAGGACAGTTAGAAGCCATATGTCCTATCTTATCACAATTGAAACATTTCAAAGGTAGTTTTCCTTTATGCTTACCTTTGCCTCTTGGTAACCTTTTTGGTTAATAGTGCTTCAAACTCTAGTTTCTTTCTAATTTCCTCATATAGTTTGTGTACTTCTTCCATGTTCTTCTGAAATCTTTCACTTTCTCCACTATGATCTCCTTCAGAGTACTTATACTTTCTTTCATTGTAATCATTAGATTCATCAAGATGAAAAGAACTAAATGCAGATTATACTTTATTGATTGCAGAAACTCAGATTGCATAAGCCGGTAGAAGGGTTCTCAACAACTTACTTGTTATATCCTTTTCTTCAATAGTTCCACCTGCTCCTTTGATTTGATTGACAATCTCCTTTAGTCTTGTACTGTACTGAGTTATGTTCTCACCTTCATTCATCCTCATAGATTCAAGTTGTCCTCTTAGACTATCTACTTTTTCTCTTTGAACATGTTCATCTCCTCCATATACTGATATGAGCTTATCCCACATTGCCTTTGCATCATTGCAGCCTTCTAGATCATTAAACTCTGAATTGGTCAATGCAAATGTTATTTCAATCATTGCTTAAATATGTTCTTGCTTTGCTTTTATCTCTTCCATAGTCAATGGATAGGTGCTCAGTGTAACAAAATCATTCTCCAGATAGTATACAACATATTCTCCAACTCCTGATAGATGTAGCTTCATTCTTTTCTACCACGTAGAGAAACTTGACTTGTTCAGCTTCGGTGCATCCCTCTTATACATCTTTGGATCTTTAACTCAAGTGCCTTTAAACTTTTCTTCCAGAGTCCAAAGCTCTGATACCAATTGATAGTTCCGATACTTAATATAAGTACTGATCCAATAACCAACAAGATGAGAGGGGGGGTGAATCATACAAACTTAATCTTCCATAAAAACATCATATTCAATCTCGGTAACATATATATTAGTAATATAACCAAAACTGTCAAACATGCAAACTCAAAAGCATATAAACATCATAAACCTCATAACACCAGATTTAACATGGAAACCCAAATAGGGAAAAACCACTGTGGGATTTCAGACCCACTAAGAAAGATACTCTTCTAGAGTATGCTCGGTTAAAAGAAAATCTTGTTAAAGATTACAAACACATTGCTAGATGTGACCCAGTTAAGGGATTTCCCTCAGATCTGTTAGGATCTTCACTTTGTTAGAAGTGACCTTGTCAAAGGATTTCAAACACTCAATCAGAATGTCACCTTGCTAGAGTGTTTTACATATAAGATTGTTAAGTCCACTTGGTTAAGATATTTTCTGTCACTTTCACAAAATAACAGTAATAAAAATCTATCTGCAACTTCACATCTAAAAGGCTAAAGCAAATTCCTATTTGTTCAATACAATCTAGACATAGAACTAATCTTGTCTATCTGTTGGGCTTCTATACTCTGTTATTCTAATAGGTCTTCAAGCTTCTGTGCTCGGTAATCACTATGTAGCATCCCTGTGCATACACTTGCCCGCATACATTGTTTATCAACAGTTTCCTATTTATAAACAATTAGGTAACCGCTTAATCTCCTTGATCACAATTCCCATGATCAATCATAGCCATCAGATCTTCAATCTTGTCCAGGTTCAATGTATCTTTCGATCTAAAAATGTTTTACCCTGCCTTGGAACTTGTGCCAGGGTATTGCAGTTCAATCTGAGCTATAGATCTTCATGTCGACTTTCCATTGCCTTAGATTCATTACCAAACTTCATGCACAGCTCACTAATCATTTAATCCGCTCTAGCTCATCAACTTCCTTCATTAAATACCGCATGCAAACATTTAATGCATTCTGTTATAGCTCGGTTACAACTCAGTGAATACTAAACTCCACTCAGTAGACATTCCGCCTTCATTAACCGATAGCGATAACCTTAGGGTTTCCCGACTAGGATCCTTAGGGTTTACCGACTAGGATCTTTGCTTGATAACATAGTATAGTATTAACCTTTACAATTTACAACATATGTATGATGTTAAAACAATCTAAAACATCATGATCTCATCATTGTCTGACTCGGTAGTAGTTGCCCATTGAATACCTTATTCATCCCCTTATTCATCATATTCTTTCCTGTGTCTTTTAGTGACATCTTTATAATCTTCATATCATACTTCTCAAGATATGGCAACATCATACTGAATTAGAAAATCAATTTCTTGACATCAATGACAAAATAATAATATCAAGATAGTAAAACATCTTTAATCAGTTATATCCATAATCATCAACAACCTTCTCAATATCCTTAAGAAATACCAACAATCTTTCATTGTCTGTTATAATGCAATATTGCCAACAGGTTGTTTATTTTTTTTTGGCTTTTAATGTTATGAAGCAATACACATAGACAAACACACACACACACACACACACACACACACACACACACACACACACACACACACACACACACACACACACACACACACACACACACACACACACACACACACACACACACACACACACACACACACACACACACACACACACACACACACACACACGCCAACGGTTGTTTATTTTTTTTTTGGCTTTTTCTAACCTAATGCTGCTAACCCTGACCCGCCTTCTAACAGTGAGGCAGCTTGTAACCCTAACGCAGCTAACCCCAATGTGAATACCTAACGCACATTCTAACCCAATACCACCCGTCCAATTAAAAATATACAGTCACAAATATAAAAGGCCGACCCACTACTGAATGGCTACTACCACAGCTTTTTAAAGCCAGCAAACATGCATCCCGCACGGTATCTAACCCTAACGCGATAGTTAGACAAGTAAATTTTCTCCCTATTCTGCCTCCAAAACAAGAAAAAATTCCCACTACATATAAAGCAAAACAGGAAAATTTTCCCACTACATATAAAGCAAAACAAGAAAATTTTCCCACTGCATATAAAGCAAAATAAGAAATGAAAACAAAGAATGCAAACCCAAAATATACAAGTCCATCATTTTTAATAAAATCTAAACACAAATGGAAAAAAATGACTTGTAGAGGCCAATTTCCATACCTCACACAAGCATTTCATCTTTAACAGCTTTGCTCACTATGGAAAACTGACACATATAATTATGGAAATATACATACCTTTAAAATCTTGTAGATCTTCTTCACTCTGCCAAACCACAAACAGGGAACCTTGGTATCCTGACACGACCATGCTACAAAATGATGCCTAATTTTCACAGATAGAACACAAAATGACAGCAAATAAAAAAAAAAATTATTGAATGTCTTGGGGTTTCAAATTACTGTAGCCACCTAAGCCTCCACCCAAATCCTTGTACTCTTGACACCTCCCAAGGGCACACTCACAACCACCTTTGTGATACAAAAATGATATAAAAAATTACAATTGAAAACACAGGGTTCACGAATAAATCATAAAACTATCATTATCTGTTAGGGTTTAAATTTACCGATGTCGCCATAACCTTACACAACAATCTTTAATCGTACCACCCCCCTGTGCGCTACGATACCTCCTCCCCACACATGAAAAAACCCACGTGTTGATAGGTGATAACAATATACCTAGACAACTCGCGTTATGCATGCAGTCGGCTTTTGTCCTCCCTTTGAAGTCATAGATATTTTGACAATGCATACCTATAACTACAATTGAAGCGCAGCTCCTTCGCTTAGTGATTCAACTGGAGACATTATCATGCCACGATCGACATGAATTTACACCATCAAATATTTTTTTCGCCTCCACCACTGCGTTGTGCATGCAGCTGGTGTACGAAATATATTTTCAATTTTCGCAAAATCGAGTTTTCATTCAAAATTTAAAAAAAAAATAATTGAAAAATATGCCCATAACACATGACCACCAATGGTAGTCAACTCATGGATGCAATAAAGTAGGTTACCCAAAAAATGTAAGCCGCGTGGCTATTCAAAAAAAAAAAATCAAAACTGGCGATCACCTAAAATGTAAACTGCCTGGCCGGCGGTATGTTAACCGCCTCACCCGATGTAACCGTCACATCGTGGTGACAATGGCCAGGAAAATGTTAACCGCGAGCAAGCTTTTCTATCAAACGCAAACCGGAAACATCATCCATGTCATCGTCACCGCAAATACCTCCATGTCATTTGTGGTTCCCGGGAACGTCGCTCTCATGGACTTGTCGTACTTGAATGGTATGCCTTCGGCATCATATAGAGGCATGCCGTTTTGGAGCCACAATAGCTACAGCCATAGTTTTGTCTCTCCTCACACCCGCGGCTCTATACAAAACTTTAAAAGAGATTTAAAATATTTGACGTTGATGCAACATACACTATAGGCCCACCAAAAAAATTGACGCAAACTTCTCTACCACCTGATTTTTATTAATTTGCTACTTTAACCCTAGCATGCCCTTTTAATCGCCCATAAGTTAAATTGGATTCAAAATGGCACTATCATATCACAGAAAGTCAATAACATGAAGCTAGTTGTATATTACAAATCGTTGATCGTACAAGCTACAGTTGTGATTTTTTGAAAAAGTCAATAACACAAGTTTTATAGTGTCATTTTGGAGCTAGTTTAGTTGCGTCCCTTTTAATTTTAGTATCTCGCATGCCTGCACCCTGTTAGAGAATATTCCCCTTCTAGCTTCTAGGATGGCAAGGATTAAAACACATAACCATTACAAGTGCAGGCCAGTGAGTCAGTTTTTGTAACCCGGTTGTTACCGATTGATTGTAAATAGTTTTCATGATATAATTCATTTAGTTTTGTATTGCCTTCATCATATCCTTGTGTTTCCATTGTGTTTACTCTTGTTGACTGGTCCGGATTGATCTCTTTGAGGTCCCTCCTAACCGGTGGTTGCATCAAGTGGTATCAGAGTGAACTTTTATTTTGGAGATGGCATTGTCCTGAGGAATTATATTGTAGGGTGGTGGACTATGGATCCAACCTACAGCTGTAGAGGACTCACGTGAAGATGGTTAGAAGAGGAAATAGGAATGGTGGAGTATGTGGGAATGCAGACCCTGCTATGATGGAAATGTTGCAAGAAATTGCAGCCCGATTGGAATCTATTGAGACAGCCCAGAGAAGAGGCTGAGATATTGAAGATGTGAGTGAAGATGAAAGAGAAGAAGCCCCGACAGAACAAGTAAACCCACTGGTGATTGATCCAGATGAAGAGAGGTTTTTTAGGGTTTTGAGTAGGGCGAATACTAAACCTTATTTTACCCCACCAGAATATAATGAAAAGTTGGATTCAAATGAATTGATGGATTGGATCTTGGAGATGGAGAAATATTTTGACTTTGAGAACATTGCAGAGGAAAGAAAGGTGAAATATGCATGTACTTGGCTGAAGGGTCATGCATCTCTTTGGTGGGAGTATTTGCAGGTTGATAGACAGAAAAGAGGTAAAGGGAAAATCAAGACATGGGATCAGATGGTTGCTAAGTTGAAATCAAAATTCATGCCAGTTGATTATCAAGTGAATCTATTCCGGAAGTTGCAAAATTTGAGACAGAAGGAATCTAGTGTGAAGGAGTACACCGAAGCATAAATTACAAGATGAATATCAGATCTACACATGTTGATGATGAAGTTGAATAAGTTGCAAGATAGTTGAATGTATTGCAGATGTGTATACAAAATGAACTTAGTTTGATCAAATTGTAAAGTGTTGAAGAAGCTTACCAGTATGCCCTAAAAGCGGAAGAGAAGTTGAACAAAAGACATGTGCAGAGACAAAGAGGTAGAGGTGGAAGGTTTTTCCAAGGAATATTTCAAGGAGGAAGAGGATATATTGGAGGTAGAGGAACCTATACGGATCAGAACAAGGAAAAGGAAGTGAGCAAAGAAGGTAATTCATACCAGAAGGATGATAGAAATTTCTACCGGAGGAGAGAACTGGATGGCTACCGAAATTAGAATTTTGGAAAAGATGATAGAAGACAAGACAAGAGAGTGTTTAGAGGAACTTGCTATAAATTTGGAGGAAAAGGACATTGTGCCTTCGAGTGTAAGAAGATAGAGAATAATGGGAGAACAATAGTGGTGGAAGAAAGCCCCACCAGATCAGCTAATAAACTGGAAGATGGAGAATTATTGATGATGATGAGAACTTTGTGTCATACCAGAGGAGATGAAGAGTCCTTGCAGAGGAAGAATTTGTTCAAGACCAAATGTAAGGTATCCAATAAGTGTTGTAAAGTTGTTATTGATAGTGGTAGTGCAGATAATCTTGTTTTAGAAGAGATGGTGAATAAGTTGAATTTAGAAAGATTGAAACACCCTAAGCCTTATTAGATAGCATGGATTTAGGATGAACATGAGTTATTGGTAAGTGAGAAATGTTTGGTGAAATTGGGAATTATCATGATGAAGTCTTGTGTGATATTATGCCTATGGATATTTGTCACCTTTTGTTGAGTAGACCTTGGAAGTTTGATAGACATGCAATACATGGTGGGAGGAAGAATACATACACTATTGTGGCCAATGGGATGAAGCAAACCTTGCTGCCCTTGGAAGAGCCTTTGAAGAATGAAGTCTGTACGAATGCTAGAATTTGTTTGGTGGATGGAAGGAAATTTTTGGATGGAATGAGACATGAGAATGTGTGTTTTTCCTTAGTTCCTAAGAAGACTGAGAACCCAAAGCATGAAGACAAACAATCCGAAGAGATAAAAGAGTTGCTGACAGAGTATGAAGACATCATTTCAGATAATGTGCCTGATGGATTACCACCTGTGAGAAGTATCCATCATTGCATGGACCTGATTCCCGAAGCTAGTTTGCCTAACAAAGTTGCACACCGGATGACACCAACAGGGAATGAAGAGTTGAATAGACAAGTGGAGGAGTTGTTGAAGAAAGGTTTGATCAGAGAAAGTCTGAGTCCTTGTGCAGTTCTAGTAGTATTAGCACCTAAGAAGAATGGAGAATGGAGGATGTGTACTGATTCTAAAGAAATAAACAAGATCATAGTTAAATACTGGTTTCCATCACCTAAGATGGATGACATAATAGACTGTTTGAGTGGAGCCAAATACTTTACAAAGATAGACTTGAAGAGTGGATATCATCATGTCAGGATCAGAGAAGGAGATGAGTGGAAGACAACATTCAAGACAAATGAAGGACTACATGAATGGTTGGTGATGCCTTTTGGATTGAATAATGCATCGAGTACTTTCATGAAACTGATAAATGAGGTATTGAAGAAATTCTTGGGTAAGTTTGTTATTGTATATTTGGATGACATTCTGATTTTCAGTAAGACAAAAGGGGAGCATTTATTGCATTTAAGACAAGTTTTGCAGAGGTTGAGAGAAGAAAAGTTGTTCATAAATCTTAAGAAGTGTACTTTTGTGAAGGAAGATTTAGTCTATTTGGGATTTGTGATATCTGAGGATGGTTTGAAGATGGGCCCTGAGAAAGTAAAAGCAATTGTTGAATGGCCTACACCAAAAAGCATTGGAGAGGTAAGATCATTTCATAGATTGGCTAGTTTCTACTAGAAGTTTATCATAAATTTCAGTTTAGTTTGTAACCCTGTGATTGAGACAATGAGGGGAGATAGGAAGGATTTCAAGTGGACCACCGAAGCAAACAAAAGTTTTGAATTACTGAAGCGGAAAGTGACTGAGCAGTCTGTGTTAGATTTCCTGGATTTCAACAAAGTTTTTCAAGTGGATTGTGATGCAAGTGGAATAGCAATAGGAGCAGTCTTGAGTCAAGAAGGGAGAGCAATAGCTTATTTCAGTGAGAAATTGAATGATGCCCGAAGGAGATATTTAGTTTATGATCAAGAATTGTATGCCATAGTTCAAGCCTTGAAGAAGTGGAGACATTACCTATCGCCTAAAGAGTTTGTGTTGTATACAAATCATCAAGATTTAACTTGAATCAGAGACATATGATATGGGTAGAATTTTTGCAGAGTTACACTTCTATGTTGAAGCAAAGAAGTAGGAAATCTAACAAAGTTGATGACGCATTGAGTAGAAGAAGGAATTTGCTGACAGAGATGAGAGTGACAGTATTAAGATTTGAGGAGTTGAAGACCTTGTATGATGATGACCAAGAATTTGCAGAACTTTGGAGAGAATGTAGAGAACTGGTTATGGTAGATAGAAGCAAGTGGTTGGATTACTTCATTCGGGATGGTATGTTATTCAGAGGGGTTCAGTTGTGCATAGCTAAGAGTTCTATGAGGGAGAATCTGATAAAGGAGAAACATAGTGGAGGATTACCCAGACACATTGGTGTTGATAAAACAGTAGCATTGGTGAGTGAGCAATACTTTTGGCTGCAGATTCATAAGGATGTTAGGAAATATGTGCAAAGTAGTAGAGTTTGTCAAATTGCAAAGGGTAGTAGTCAAAATATGGGATTGTATAAACCTTTGACAGTTCCGGAGAGACCTTGGGAAGATATAAGCATGGATATCGTACTTGGATTGCCTAAAACACAGAGAGGGAATGATTCTATATTTGTGGTAGTGAATAGATTCTCGAAGATGGCTCATTGCATACCTTGTAAGAAGACATCAGATGCACTACATATAGCTGATCTATTTTTCAAAGAAGTGGTGAGATTGCATGGATTACCTAAGACCATAGTTTCATACAGAGATACGAAGTTTGTTGGTTATTTTTTTAGAACACTTTGGAAGAAGATGAAGACAGATTTGAAGTTTAGTTCTACTTTTCACCCATGGACTGATGGATAGACAGAAGTAGTTAACCGAAGCTTGGGAAATTTGTTAAGATGCTTAGTTGGAGACAAAATCGGAAGTTGGGATTTAATTTTTGCACAAGCAGATTTTTCCTACAATAATTCAGTAAACATGAGTACCGAAAGGACACCTTTTAAGATTGTTACTAGAGAACACCCCAGAGGTATATCAAAATTAAGAGATATTAGAAGTGAAGATTGGAGAAGTTCAGAAACAGAAAAATTTGCAGATCACATAAAGGACTTACATATTCAGGTTAAGCAACATAAGGAGAAACAAGATGAGAAGAGGAAACATAAGGAAGTTAAAGTTGGTGATGAAGTGATGGTGTATCTGAGAAAAGAAAGATTCCCGGTTGGAACTTATAACAAGTTGTTGATGAGGAAGTTTGGACCTTGCAAGATTTTGAGAAAGTTTAGCTCTGGAAATGCATATGAGGTGGAGTTACCAGATAGTCTGAGTATTTCACTTGTATTTAACATTGTAGATCTACATTAGTATCATAAACCAAAATTCAGTGAGGATAGTATTGACTTGGAGAAACAGTTGCCCCAAAAGGAACCGGATCAGATTGAATACATTTTGGATAGTAGGATTGAGCGTAGTACCCGGAGAAGTCAATATTAGGAGTATCTTGAAAAGTGGAAGGACAAACCAATTGGAGATTCATCTTGTATTTCTCAAGAAAAGGTAGACCGCCTTGGTTTTCCTCTGACCCCAGAAAAGTGAGAGACTCACTTTTTCAACAACTTTGGATGTCTAATGCAAGAGCATCCCCAGTTCTTGGCAATCTTGCATCAACCAACAAATATTTCCTTTCTGTTTTGCTTTTTATTTTGCAATTTCAGAATTTCATTATGCATTTTCTAGAATTGGCTCACCGGATATTGAGGAGTTGGATTTTTATTGAGGCCTTGATCATCTATCTTATTTCTAAGCCGCGGAGCATTTGGATCATTTTCTGACAAGTTATCGCTACCAATTTTTGAGACAGTTTTTCTCATACTAGTTGCCTGGACCTATTTGCATTAGTGATTTACCAAATCCCTTCCATAGCCTGCAGAGCCCTGAGCATTGATTATGATGTTCCTTAGCGTGTGGCCGACCTTCCCTTTGATCTACACTTCATCCTTTGGATTTTTTGGAGGAATTTTTTTGGCGGAGGCCAACCTTGTTGTTTTACACGTTAGGTCTTGTTCTTTAGCATTTAATCCCTTTTTGGGCCAACTGGATCCCCTTGGATCTTATAAATCATTGTAATTGAGAATTAGAAGAAGATAAGTTAAGATATAGAATATAGAAGATAGATCTTAAGATTTGAGGTCCCGGTTGTGACCTGTTCTGTAATTAAGCATGTTTTAGCAGGCTAGTGAGCCGGTTTTTGTAGCCCGGTTGTTACCGGTTGATTGTAAACAATTTTCATGATATAATTCATTCAGTTTTGTATTTCCTCCGTCATATCCTTGTGTTTCCATATGGGGTGCTGGAGATTTGAAAATGGACATAGAAGCACATTAAGATGAGAAAAATTATAAGAAATAGTTCTTTCAACATGGAAAACATCAATCATTGAAATATTGACCTCTAAAGATGGCTACTCTAGAAGATTTACAATATGCAAACTACAAACCTATTTCAAAACCATTCAACTTGCCACTTCAAAACTAATCAAATTGGATCTAGGGGACTTGAAAATGAACACGGGACTTCCCATATATCACATCAGTACATTTACCAAACCATTTCTCTAAATGATCAGCTAGTTCCAAGTTACAACCCTCCAAAATAAACTTCTAGGGCAAATTTTGCAAGTGTGTTTCTCAGGGCTATAACTAATATTTTCATCATGGCAACTTCAATTTTTGTCAAAATTTGAAGGTTCCAACAGTATGCATATTGGAATACTACTACCTATATATTTATATTTTTCTCCTCCCATATGCATTTTGAAATTCAAGCTACATTGTTATTTATGCAGAAGTTAATGTCCTTTGTAGAATTTGATCTCTATATTTTTGTGAATTTTCTATTTATTATTTTTCATATCACATGGCATGTCAAAAAAAATTGTTAGATTTTATTGCAAGTCAAGGAAATATTACCCCACATTAGTTTCCTACCTTAGAACAAGAAACATATATTATTGACTTGTACTGGAACAAAATTTTACCCAAAATTTAATCAAAAACTCTTGGTTAGCATTTCAATAATTTTCTAGAACTGTACCACCTATTTCTAGGCTCATCATATTCTCTAGTTTTATCTCTCAAAAATTACTTGTTTGTTGTTCTTATTTATTTATTTTCTTATCTAGTTGTGAATCCTAACTTTGTGTAGTAGGTTAGTGCTAGACTATCCAGAGATATAGATACAATTTTATTACAGATAAAAAATATTAAAACTATTTCCTCCAAAACCCTTTTAGTTTTCTTTAAGTAAATACATCGTAGACTATAACATTACCACATAAAAAAATATTATCAACTATAAGTAGTAGATCATTATGATGCATAAATAAACTTATGGGGTTTCTTAATTGATAAATAAACATAATGAAACAAAATAAATTAGGAAATAAAAATACTCAATAAAATCATGTGATAATTCCATAAATAAGCTCTAAAATATACAATATGAATTAAACCATTTCAATGATCTATAACTAAAAGTAAGTAAAAATTCACTCATTTAATGAAATATACTCATTTAGTACTCATAGATTTCAATGAAGCTAGAATTAACATGTAAAGATCTACTAATAGTAGCATCAAATTCATCAAACAATGAATTCACACTAAGAGAAATAATATGATCATGCAATATGGTATAAAGCAAGGAAGCATCAATAAAATCAACATGAAAAACTAATGAACTGTCACTTTAAGGAACATTATTATCATATAGTGTATCACAAATAATTTATCATTGTGAATATCTAAATAAGGCCAACATGGGATTCTAAATAAAGATTTAAATAAGGAACATCATTATCATGTATGCTCGGTCACTACCTAAGGCTTTTGATAAGATGCATCATAATGATATATAAATGGGGCTATGATGACATATAAATTAATGATATTGCAATGATCAAACAACTATATTAAAATAGATAAATAAGATTCAAATTAATCACATAAAGTATCCTCCCTTCACATGTTAGTAGAGGATATGTCATCATCCATCACACTCAACCAAACTATGTGAAAATGGTGTTCAAATATAAAAATTCATTAGGCTTCTAAACATCAATAGTACTATTCATAATAAATTCATAAATAAGATTAAATTAATTTAAAAGTGAAGTGAGTGTGTCTAAGAGGAAAAGATAAGTAATCCTCTTCTTCATGATGGATCATTGAGTGTGATCTAAAATTTTAATGCAAAAATATAACAGTTGAATTCAAAAGCACTCTCTATAAAAACTCTATAGACTATTCATGCCTGCTAATGTTGAGTTCCCAAAATAGAAGCAGTACATTTTTTTTACTAAAATTAAGTTTTTTATTAATATAAAATATAATATAATATAATATAAATAATTAAAAAATAATGAAAAATTAGAAACCTATAAATTAAGAGTGAACCTCAATAAATAATTTCTAGTTGTTTTGATTATAAATTTTAAATCATATCTCAACTCTACTTAAAATTGGACGAGTTCAACAATGTAGCTATAAATTTAACTGTTTACTCTTGAAAATGATCTAAAAACTTTATATTTGTTTGTTCCTTTATATCTTAACCTACAACAAAACTGTAGTGGTTAGATGAACAAATTTTGGATCTTTATTAAGATCTTGTCCTTGACCAAAACCCTAGATTTGATTCAATTATTTAAGTGATTGTTAAGAGACACTCTAAGTAATTTTATGATATGTCTAATATATTACTGATTATATAAATATTTATGTCATACTAATGAAATTATTTTATAATAATGATGCATGCATAGTGAAGCTTTCTCGGTTAGATATCTTAAAATAAACCAAGGTTTTTCGTTTTATTTAACAACCTTTGAAAAAACTTAAAACATTTTTCACTTAAATTGATTAAAAAAAAAAAGTGGAAAAAGAGTTAACTTGGGCAAAGAATTAATTTTAAATTTAATTTTATATAACAAAAATTATGCTATCAATGTAAACTATGTTCTTTTTTGTGCCCTAAATTCCAGAAAAATAATTAACTATGGATTAGCATAAGTTCCTAGGGATGTGTGAAGATAGGATCATATAGGCTTAAATTAAGTTTTAAGTTATACATAAAGAACCTATCACTTATAAACTATTTATCATGTGTGCAATAAAAAGGTCACATGAGTCCAAAATAAAGAGGAAAAAGTGTTAGATGTATACTTTCACTCTTAAAATATAGTTAAAATTAAATCTCTTAAGACAAATTAATCGAATTAACAACTATCATATTTTAGATTAAAAGATATTAAAAATTGCACAAACTAATACATAATAAATATATTAATTATTATTATGATTAAGATATTTTTTTATTGTTCTTAAATTTAATTTAAGGAATCACAATTAATTTTAACTAATCAATTTCAAATAAGTCATTTTTTATTTTGATAATACCATTTATTATATTTAAAAAACGGTTCTATATTCACTATTTTTTTTTTCCAAATTATATTTATTTCAATCCATCATAGTGATGGAACATTTAAATGTTACAAAAATAATAACCTTTCATTTTTATATATTTTAAGCTGAAAAAAAAAGCCTATCAAAATATTTTAAAAATCACTTTTTCTTTCTATAAATTAATAACCATGCAAATATATTACATATGATATAAAATCATTTTTTTATAAGATTAATAATTTAAAATACATTTTGAGGTGTGTACTACATTTTCATAACTTTGTCATGAAAAAATATTAGAATATATGTATCAATTATCCACAAATAAATAGATAAATTTAAAATTTGAGAATTTTGTTCTATAGACTTTTGTGTATTAGTTTGAACTATTTGGTTGAGGTTTTTCTAGTCGTATATAATCATATAAAATTCCAGTAAAAGGACCTGTATTTTTTGATTGTGTGAGAAAAAGAGTATTCTCTCCTTCTTTAAGCAATGAACTTGGTACATCTACATTGAATAACCAATATAATCCATGAATTCCGTGTCGAGCAATTGAGTTGTCTCTTCCAATTCTTGGCGTCTCAAAAAGTGGATGAACACCATTTGGATCATTAAATCGAACCTTTGTAGAATAATAGAATGAACAATATTAGAAATTACTATGATTCGTTAAAGTGGTAAATCACATATTAAAAGTTTATAAAAACATATATATATATATACCTGAAGTACTGAAAGAGTAGATGATGCAAGGGCTATGCGTAATTTGTACACTCCATCTTTTATCACATCAGAAAGTTCAAACTTTATTTGCCATGTTGTTGCTTGGTATTTATCATTTTTTTGCCTCCTACATGATAATCAATCATATATTTGACTCAATAATATGCTTAAATACTAATCATTATTTATTAAGATTATTCTTAAACTCTATAATCATTATTTTTCCATCTATTATAATAATTATTTCAATCTAAGTAATACTTTTATTGTTCATTTAATTATATTTTCAATTTTATTCTCTATAATTTAAATCTATTGATAATTTAACATATTACTTGAAAATAACATTTCTCCCCTTAAAATATTATTTAATGAATAATGTGACATAATCTCAAACTATTAAATTAAATATTAATAACAATGTAAAAATGAAAATTATTATGATGGGTCTATCTCACTTTCTTGTTGACTAAATATAATAGGGATGGTAAATCCCAACATGCTACAACTATTCCTACCAATTATTCTCCACAAATTCCTTCAAGAGCAAATATTTTTTCCCTTTTCCTTGTAAGAATAAATATATTTGTCCCCTTCTATATTTTTAGATTCTTGAAACTCTTCATCCTTTGCACCTAACTTATTGATCCATGTAAGCCCTATTTTTCATGGATATAGCTTAAATGCTTTGGAAAAATAAATTAAAAGGTGATGGTTACAACCGTATGATAAAATACACTAGGAAAATTGGGGTAGGGAATACCCTAGGAAAGGAATGAATCTTGGGGTGGTGATATAAAGAAAACAAATAGTAACCATAAATTACATAAGGTTGTAGATTTGTTAATGGCTTTAATTGAAATATACGGTCCATGTCTCTTATCACTTAATCATGTTACTTCTATTGTGGATATGCTAGTAGTAAAAACCAATTCATTCAAAAGAGGTTGATTTCCTCCATAACCTTTTGAAATAATTTTTATTAAAATAAACATAATTAAACTAAAGTCTTTCCATATGGAAGATTAGAATGTGATGGATGAACAACCAATATTAATTTATATGTCATCGAAAAATAAAAATATTAATAAATTAGAGTTGGAATTGATGGATATTTGATGTAGGAGCATTTAAGCTCAGAATCAATCTTACATCACCAAAAAATGCATTTTTTTTTGTGTTTAAGTTTTGCATTTTTTGTGTAGATTTGATCCTGAAGAGTATCTTTTGAGATTTTGTAATGATAAAATCTCCATTCATCAATACTTTCCTATTTCAAAATTAAAAGGTAATTAGGTTGTTTAATGTGATTATATTACATAGTATCAAGGTTTTAGGTTTTGAAGGAGTCTATTGGCATGGTAGATGAAATTTGTAAACAAAAAAAATTAAATTAAATTATTTTGATGCTATATAATTTTTTAAAGACAAGTGACCTTTGACACTACATTTATGTCTTATTATTTCGATTTGGGTGTTAAAATTGGAGGGAAAAGCTAGTGATTTTTTAGAAAACAATGAAAAACTCTTCAATTGCCAAATGAGTGAATTGGTTCTTGATTTTATTCATTTTATAAATATATATACAATAGAAAGGCATCGGGTATGGTGAAAGAAACCTTATTTTAATTTTACGACAACCAACAATATTTAAATGAGAATCATCACCCGAGTATGCCTTCTTTTATCAGATTCTTCATATTTAGAAAGTCAAACTCTGTTAAAGGTCATCTGAAAATATGTACCTGAGTCAATTCACTATCCATCATTGCCCCCACAAATGGCCAAAGATACAATGAACACATCACCATCTTATTTTTTGGACTCAAAACCAAAATCAATTTTCTTATTTTACTTCTTCTTTTCTTCTTTACACTCCTTATGGATGTGTCTAGGCTTATCACAATTCTAGCAAATAAATTTGGGCTTTCCAATCTAGATTTGGATCTCCCCCTAGACTTGGATTTATTATGCTTCTCATTATTCTTACCCTTTTCCTTAGTTCTTCCATGAACATTTAGGGCCTCCTTGGTATTGATGGATACCTTCCTCCTAATCTTTATAAATAAAAGAACCCACCACATATTTGATATTCAAAATAATATAACTACTACTAATAGCCAAAACAAGAAAAATATATCTTAAATTAGACCTTTGGCATTGCGATTCATAACATCATACTAAGCAACAAATATAGGATTTGTAGGTATGAAGACATTCTCATCAACAACATTCCATAGATCTAAAACCACTAACATATCATCCATATTTAGCTTCCACGTCTCAAAATTATGTCAAAATAAATCTCCACCTCTATTGTCCCTAATGAACTTGCCATCTAAAAATTCTTGCAGCAAGATCACAAAGTATCTTTTACACAAGCTCCCACTCAAATCTAGATTAGTTCAAAAAACCCAACAACTCGCCATTGAAACCAAAGGTGATCAAGATCTGATATCATTTGAAAGGTAGTTAAGGTAGTGGAACAACTTCCTACACTAGTCTTGAGAAGAGGGTTATTTATGATTTCAAATCTTTACAATAGTTGCAGAAATTAAACATAAATAACATAAACAACATCCATACCATAACACAATGATTGCATGGGGAAAACCCTTTTAAGATAAAAAAAAAACCTATTACAATTGTGTTGTTGATGGTTGTCATTGATGGTTGTCATTGATGTCAACATATGAGTTAGTGATCTGGAAAATGTGTTTTAGTTGATATTCAGTGCAGATTGATTGAGTTGATGGTGATCTAGATTTCTCTATTGACCAGATATGGTAGTGATCAATTGTATTCATGAGTATCTTGGTTCTATTCTTATGTTTGTTGTATTGGGTAGTTCCTTTTTGGGTCCAGATTAAGTCTAGAATTCGTGGATGAAAAATGGCTTTTGTGTAGTGTGTGAGTCATGATTTGGGTCTGGAATATGTGATGGATGTAACGTGTTGACCTGACTGATGATGTGTGTTGTGGTATGGTATACTTCTCATTCCTTCCCACAACCAAAATGTTTAGTGTTGACTTATTTCAAATATTTGTCTTGGTTAACTTAGAAGATTATGTTTCCTAGAGACAGTATAAATATGTGGATGATCTTAATGTATGACATATGGAAGATGGGCAAGATTGAAAAGGACAAATTCAATTGTTGATATGTGAAGTGTGTTGTTTTTTAGGCATCAAAAATAGTTCCAGTATTGCATATTGTGTTATAGTGCTGGATTATCTTTTTCTTTCTTCTTCCTTTGATAGCGAGCCATTTTCTAGGAAGTGAACCCTTCTATAGTGAGCATTTTGGCAGTGAGCCACCTTTTGCAAAAATCAGCTTAACTGGTGTTTTATATTGAGAACTAACATTC
Organism: Cryptomeria japonica; assembly: GCF_030272615.1. Taxonomy (NCBI): domain Eukaryota; kingdom Viridiplantae; phylum Streptophyta; class Pinopsida; order Cupressales; family Cupressaceae; genus Cryptomeria; species Cryptomeria japonica. Next base: position 32,904,366 of record NC_081408.1, on the reverse strand, counting down.
TTCGTGGTTTTTCCCTTCTTGGTTTTTCCACATCATATATGGTGTTCATTGTGTGATCTATTGTATGTATATTTTTTCATGTTATATCTACTTTAATTAATTTTGTTGGTTATTTTGAATCTGTGAAAGTATTGAAGTTAAATTTAAGTTGTCAACTTATTCACCCCCCCACTCTCAGTTGGTCGGATATTTAACAAACCCCGCACTCTAGAATCTATCAAATATATTATTTAAAAATTAACAATAGAATACAATATACTTGTAGAGTAAGATTCTCACATGTGTATCACCAACCAAATATCTAGAGATAACTCAACAACTATCACAACATTCATCTCATGCACCTAATATATAGGAGATACAATACATGAGATCATCTTCTGGTATAGTAAAATCATGAGATAAAACCACCCAAAAAGTGGCACCCAACTTATCTCCAATCCAAGATTTCCTATGATGTATCAAAATACACAACAAGACGTGTAACTCCCCTTTACATCTCATTATGTGTCCAACACATTTTTATATTTCCCTTTTTAGGAGACCTAACTTCCAAAGACCATAACATTTGATCTACGAGTCTGATTGATGAATTTTTTGAAGCACCAAAAAGCTTGAGAAGTGCTCTATCAAGCTATAACCAATACTTTGGCTACGACCACTTCTAGACCCAAAAATTTCTCTAAGGCCTTGAAAATTGATTTGAAACTTTCAAAAATGTAATTTAATATCTTCAAATATAGACATGAGCTTACAATAAAAATTTCTAGACATTCTTTTTTAACCAGTCCATGGCTTTGGGAAATTTTTTGGACCAATCCGTACTCAAATGCAAATTAACTATAAATAGTAACCTTATGTAATTGGAATTTGAGACATTATCTTCCTAACAAAAAACACATAGCCATTATAATATTCTAAATTGATATTATAGTACAATAGCCAAATCTTCTTGATTCACAATAAGTCTACAATATATACTTAGAGAGATTCCAACAATGTATCCCTTCATAAAATTTAATGGAACCTCCATCCCAATCCATTAATATGTTGGCCAAGGATAGAAAACATGAGTGGTTTTATAAAAATATGGACTTGAAAGCATGATCCAATACATGGAAAAAATTATCAAAGTTCAATCCATTTTTTTTACTTCAAGGTTCACTATTTCCAACTTAGAAAGTAACCCCGCATTCATTTTCATTTCGCCTATGGTCAAATGAGTCCAATGTAAATCCCAAGTTCCTTATGTAGGTACAATATTTTATTTGTACACCTCTTATAGAGTGTTATAAATATCTATTCAAATATGATTCTCAAATGTTTCTGATTAAGTAAAAATAGGTTTTAAGGGACCCGAAACCCATTTACATTCGAAAGATATTTAGGAAAGAAACAAAACACAACAGGTGCAAAAGACCAGCAAAAAAACTAGCAACAGAGAAAAGGACAGTAAGAGGCCAGCAAGAAATTGACCCCAAGCCCAGTATTACAAGAAATTTAAAAACTCTTCATGGTTTCTTCTACATTCTACACCAAGAGCATCATTGCCTTGGCCTCTTCCCTCAAGTTGATGTTTTCCTAAGCAATCTGACTCTCTTTCATTTTCGTGTCCTTCTCAGTCCTAGTCTGCCTAGTTCTGCGCCTAGGGGTTTGGTGGGTTAGGCTGGAAGTAGGAGCATCTTCTATAATTACCAGGTTCTTCTCCTGGTTTTTCTTTTCCAGATGATTCACCAGCGCATTCATATTCTGAGAGGAGACTTTAAGAACCTGGAGGCTGTGGTTCATAAGTCTTTTCAAGGCTTTCTCATTTCGGGCCATCCAGGTGTTGACATTGTCCTTGTCCTCCTCCATCTGTTCCTTCATGATTTTAATGACGTCCTCCAAATGTTTTAGGTCGCCTTTTATCAGATCTTTCTCCAGCCAGTCTTCCATTTCCATTTCCTCCTCCGCTTCACTGTTTTCTGTCTCCTCGTTCTGTTTCCTAGAGTTAGACATCTTAATCAACTTGTTGATCTTAACTTCCAGCTCCCTTTGTTTACCCTGCATGTTCGTGATGTTTTCAACCACCCACTTCTGAAAATTGAAGAATTCAAGGGTGCAGTTGCGGGCGGTGTCCAGAATGGTATCCGCAAAGTCCTTGCTCTGTTCAGTCTCCTCCGCATTAGGGTTTTCACCTTCCTTAGGCTTCAGAGCCTCTTTCTCACTTTCTGAGCCCTTAGGGTTGGGGTGATGATTCTCAGAATTTCCCCCTTCCTCTCCTTCCCCAGAATTCTCCTCCTTGTTAAGCTCCATTTTAGAATCAGTTTCCTAATCCTTTCCCTCTTCTTCATCAAAATGCACATCCTTTTCATCCTGCTCGGTTTCAACCTTCCTTTTTTTATGGGTAGGGGTGCTAGGCTCCCCAATCAAATCAGAGTCTATGCATTTCTCAGATATCTGAGCATTGATGATCAAAGGATCATCCTTGGTAGCCCTAGCCTTATCCTTAATATATTCATAAATAAGCAGAATGAGTCCCTGGTGTGCTAGAGGATAGGAGCTGGGATTTTTGGCATGGTCAGCTAGGCTCTCATTTAGAGAGGAGGCTAAATAGAAGGGTAAAGATATTTTAGCCCCATGGTGGAAGTGGTTCAGGATAGCGAAATGATAGTTGTAAATTTTTGTAAATCTGCCATCCACAGTCAAATATTCCATTAAAGCCCTAAGAACTTTTTGCCAGAAAGGTTTTACCTGTTGGGGGGTGTAGTATGATATGTTGTCCTTCTTCGCCAGGTTGCCCTTCTCGTCCTCCATCTTCGAGAAATTTTTGAAAGCCTCAACGGCATACTTTCTATCCCTGTAGAATTTTGTCCCCTCCATCTTGAGTCTTGTGACCTCCGTGATCAAATTTTCATTGATTTGCCAAATTTCCCCAAACAGGGTAGGCCTGTTATTGCTCCAGCTTTTAGCGAAACCGTGAGACATAGAGTTTCTACTACCATGGAGCTTCTCCATATAATTAGTGAAACCATGTCTATGGAGCCTTCTCCACACCTTTCTTTCGCTCTTCCAGTTCTCACAACCTGAAGGCTCATTCCTATTTAGGTTGCCTCCCATTCTGCTTTCCAGGTAAAGATATCCTCTGCTGCAAATCTCAATCTGCAGATAAAGCTCTGAATTTCTGGGTTCCCCTTGTAAAGACTCTTTCGTAGTTTTGAGATTGCTACTCATGTTCATACAAACCCAGCTATTATTACTATTATCTTTCACACACATATGATCTTGGTTATGATGCCGAGAAACACTCATTCCCCAGAAATCAATCATGATATTAGCTTGATCCATTGAGGCGATCAAAGTATAATTGCTCCTTAATCTCCCATTTGATGTGATTTTCCCCTATGTATTTGACGTCCTTCTCCAATTTGACCCCTTCATTGGCAAGGATATCCGCTACCTTATTGCCCTCTCTAAGGGTGTGGGTTATATTAATGCTAACATAGTTATTTAGAATGTCTTTAGCATTTTTAATAATATTGGTAATATTCCAGGAAACAGAACTAATACCTTTAAGGGCTTGTATTATATTTAAAGAGTCCCCTTTGAGCCAAATTTTTCTAAATTTGAATTCCTAAGCTAACTGGAGGCTCTTTAGCATGGCCAAAGCTTCAACCATATGGTTATTTTGGGTTCCAAAAGGGGAAGCAAAAGAAGCAATGCAAATTCCTTGAGAATTTCTAATAACTCCACCTCCACCAGCCTTTTCAGGGTTCCCTTTAGCCACCCCATCAAAATTAACCTTTATCCAGTCATAATCAGGAAACCTCCATATAATGTTATCTCTCTTCTTCTTATTGTCCGATCTGTAGACCTTATGTATTAGGTTCCATTCAGTAAGGATGTCTTTTTCCATATCATTCATATCAATAATAGCCCATTGCTGATTATTATTGTGAGGAATGTTGATGTTCTCCTTTGTAGCCTTGCATATTTTTTCAAAGACTACCTGAGTATTACACTTATCTTCCCTAAATATCATGTTATTCCTTTCTTTCCAAATGCCCTAGCATATCATGGGGAGGATCAAAGACCATGGGTTCTTGATGATTTGACATTTGGTAGGAAAATTCCATTGCCAAATGATATCCTTAATGCTCTTGTTCATGACCCAGTTAATTTTCCATTTTTCCCACATTTTGCACCAAATTTCCCATGTGAAGGAGCAGTGAAAAAATAGGTGATCAACTGATTCCCCCTCCTCCTGACAGAGCTCACATCTATTAGGGAATTTGGAGCCCCTTTGGATTAAATTATCAAGAGTAAGGGTGCTATTATGAGAAGCAAGCCAAAAGAAAATGTTGACTTTAGGGATCAAGATGTTGTTCCAAACTTTGCTCCAAATGGGATTGCTGGTTTGAGAGAAAGTGTTTTTATAGGTAGAAGCAACTGTGAATTCACCTTTAGGATCACTTTTCCAGAGGAAAACATCATCATGGCTTTTATTAGGGGAAAAGTACAGCAACTCTTTCTGGAGAGAGGAAAATCCAGAATGGATGTCCTCAAGTCTAACCCACTTATTCTCCTTCCAATAGTCACATACCATAAGCCCAAACCTCCTTTTACACTCTTCAATAATTTGACTATTGTTTTGATCATAAAGGGCTTCATTCTTCATCCAAGGGTCTTCCCAAAACCTTATTCTGTCACCTTTTCCAAGGACCCATCCAACCCCAGCTTTTGCAACTTTTATGGATTTGGTAATACTATTCCAAATGAAGGATCCAGTTGGGATATCTTCAGAGTTAAGGATTCCTTGGATAGTCTGATTCTTAATGTATTTGTCAAACCAAATTTGATTCAAATCTTTCTTAGTGTCATAGGCTCTCCATAACTGCTTGGCAAGAAGAGCTTTGTTAAAGGTTTTTATAACTTTAATCCCCAACCCTCCTTTGTTCTTTGGTCTACACACTTTTTCCCAGGCAAACAAAGGTATTCTCTTTTTTTCTTCCACTCTTGACCATAAGAATCTCTTCTGGATTCTTTCCATAGCTTCAACAAATTTAGCCAGAATAACAAACAAACTGAGGGCATAAACAGGGAGATTTTGAAGGGTAGCTTGGAGGAGCTGCATTTTCCCAGCCTGAGATAACATTGAGCCTTTCCATCCTGCAAGTCTCTTATTAATTTTATCAATGATCATATTCTAGAAGGAATTTGGGGGTGCCAACCCTAAAGGAAGACCTAAATAGGTGGAAGGGAGCATTTCCACTTTGCACCCAATAATGTTAGCAATTTTCTGTTGTCTTATGACCGGAGTATTGAGGAAGTAAATAGCCGATTTGTCCCAATTAACTTGCTGACCAGTTGCCAAAGCATAGGAGTTGAGAGCTATTTTGAAGGCATCAGCCTCCTTGACTAAAGAATATCCCATGAGGATAGTGTCATCAACAAACTATTGATGAGTGCAAAAAACATTGGCAGAGGAAGGTTGAAGACCTTTGATAGTTTTTCTTTGTTTCAACTTATGAATCAATCTGCTCATACTTTCAGCCAAAATGGTAAAAAGGATAGGAGATATGGGATCTCCTTGTCTTAGCCCTCTAGAAGTTTTAAAAAAGTTTGTTGGAGATCCATTAACCAAAATAGAGAATATAGGAGTAGTGATTAGTTCTTTGATTATTTTGATAATCTTATCATCAAAACCAAAAGCCCCCATGATCTTAAAGAGAACATCCCACTCAACTCTATCATAAGCCTTTGCCAGATCTAGGTTTATCAAGAAACCTTCTTTCTTTGTAGCACTAAGGAAATGAATGTTCTCATGAACAAGAATGATTGAGTCCAGACTCTACCTACCAGGAACAAAGCCTTTTTTCTCTTTAGATATGATGAAGGGAAGCACCACCAAAATTCTAGTAGTCAAAACTTTGGATATAATATTGTAGAAAGAGTTGCATAAGCTAATTGGCCTAAATTTTCCCATAGAATCCGCCCCAGCAACTTTGGGTAAAAAGGCTATAAAAGTGGAATTCAATTCCTTAAGGAGTCTTCTAGATCCAAAAAATTATTTAACCGCATTAACCGTATCCTCCCCCACAATATGCCAGATTTCTTGGAAGAAGAACATAGGGAAGCCATCAGGGCCCGAAGCTTTATCCCCTTGAAAAGAGAAGACAGCTTTTTTGATTTCTTTAGCAGACGGGATGGCAGTAAGGGCCTTATTCTAAATAGGATTTATGATCTTAGGAATATTATTAACCAAATTGAGTTGATGGGTCTGATCAAGGTCCTTGTTACTAGAAAGGAGTTGCTTGAAGAATCTGACAGCTTCATCCCTGATTTCATCCTTATTAAGCAGAGTGTTGTTCTCAACAGTTAGTCTTGTGATTCTATTTGCTGCCTTATGTTTTAGAGAAGTCATGTGGAAAAATTTAGCGTTTTTGTCCCCTGCCTTCAGCCATATAGCCCTGGATCTTTGTCTCCAATATATTTCTTCCCTAGAAATAATGTTGTGGATGTTGCCTAGGACCTTATATTCCATGGCTTTGGAATACTTTTTGTAGCCTTCTTTTTGGATGGAATTTTGTATCTAGTCCAATTCCTCCTTTAATTTTTTCTTTGAATCAAAAATATCACCAAAGACCTTCTTGTTCAGGTCTTAATATTGGTTTTGACATATTTAAGTTTTTTGGCAACTTTATACATGGCAGTTCCATTAACATCAAGATTCCACCATTCAGCAATGGAATTTTCAAGATTAGGGTGGGAGATCCACATCTTTTCGAAATGAAAAGGGAATCTCTGATTATTCTTAGAGTTCTTAGCAACAAAGGAAATGGGATAATGATCTGACCCAATTCTATTAATAACAGAAAGGGAACAACTATGAGAAAGAATCCAATCATTAGAGAGAAGGGATCTATCAAGTCTTACCTAGATAAGATCATCACCATCTCTTCGGTTAGATCAAGTGTAGGAAGCCCCGTTGAGATCCAAGTCAATGAGAGCATTATCATTAATAAAGTCCATCAGGTCAGATCTGCTATCTAGTTGAGCTTGACTACCTCCAAATTTTTCTATGTCTTGCAGAGGAGTATTGAAATCTCCCATCACAACCCAGCTATGCATAGAGAATTTTTTCCTTTTATGCTGAACTTTATTCTAGAATTTACTTCTAGCAGATTTGGAGTTAGGGGCATAGATATTAGTGATAACAAATTCCTTACCATCAAAGATGCTTCTAGATTTTAGGGATAAAATATTGCCATCCACATCTATCATATCTCCAGAGGTTGTGCTTTTATTCTAGAATATAGCAACCCCTCCTGAGGCTCCATTTGAGCTACTGCCACAGACCCCTCCATTTTTAAAAAACTTTAGTTTCTCCACTTTCTCTTTACTCATTTCGGTTTCCTGAACCAGGATAATATCCGGATTTTGATCTCAAATAAGATTCCTTAATATATCTTGTTTATTGAGACCATTTAGGCCTCTGATGTTCCATGATATTAATTTCATTTGGAAGCCTGGGGGCAGGACTCCTTGATAGTTCGTTGCCTTCCATCAGCTATGTTTTGCTTACTCTCCTGGTCCCTATTCCATTTCATAGTTTTGTGTCTCGGTGGGGATCTTGAGGCCCCAAAATCGGCCTTAGATCTGGTACTGGTTTTTACTCCATTAGGACCTCCTGCCTTCTTGGTCTTAATTTTCTTTCCATTTACTATTGTGTTTTCTTCTTGTTGTTTTTCTCTAGATTCATCTTGCATGTTGCTCCATAGATCTTCTCTTTTCTGGGATGAAGTGGTCATATTCACTTCTATGTTCTGGAAAAAAGCATTTAAGTTTGCTTGTGGTGACCCAAACTTATTACTCCTTCCCATTTCTATTTCCTGTTCTTGAAGCTCTTCCCCTAAATAGGGTTCTTCTTTCTTTGATATGGGTTCATGTAGCTCCTCATGATGAAAGTCAGTGATATCCTCAATCTCACCATCTTCAAGTGTCTCTGCACTGACTTCATTCTCCTTCTCCTGTGACTGAAGGGCCTCAAAGGTATTGCCTATTTTGATCTCAAACTCCTTGGTTTCATTCTTCTTGTTCCCCTCCAGGGGGGGTCTTTAGGAGGGTCAGTGGAGTCAACTTTCTAATGTTCTGGTTTGTTTACCAGGTTTCCACTTTTTTCTTCTAACTTGTTGCAATATTTGTTGTTATTTTTTTCTTTCCAAAATGGTTTGTGAACATTTTTTTCTTTAATCACAGGTCTTTTAGGGTTGTTGGGGCAAGCCTTAGCCCAGTGACCTACTTTTTTGCAAGAGAAACACACAAAAGGGAGAGATTCAAATTCAATGGCTTGTTCCAATAACCCAAGTTTGGAGTTTATGTCAATAGTACTTGGGAGATCCATATTCTATGATATGTTGACGCAGATGTGTGCATACACCAATCTCTTGCGAGCTACGATCATTGGGTCTATCGCAATAAGCTCCCCAAAGGAGTTAGCAATTCCTGAGAAAACATCCTCCACCCAGTATTCCAATGGTAGCCCAGGCAGCCTAACCCATACTGGAGTAGATTCAAAAAAAGATTCATTTAGTTCCATATTAGGGGTCCATTTTCTAACAGAAAGAGAGGATTTACAAAAGATCCAGGGGCCACCACTTAGAACCACTTCCAGATCTTCCCCACATGAAAAGGAGAACACAAAAAAACCTCTAGGCAGGGCAGAGACTTCAACCTGTCCTTTCATTCTCCATTTTCTCTTAACAAAGGATCTGATAACTCAAAGATGAACCACTAGTACCAAACTGATACTGAGAGGGGGGGTGAATTAGTACAAACACAAATACAGTCAAAAACTGGTTTGACAGCAAATACTCCAAAAGACTGACAAATAGGAATATCGGTAAAATAAAGTGCAACCGGTAACATCCAGTATAGCTCAATCAGTCATGAACCGGTCACTCAATAAGATTTCCTCTTAGCTCAATACTACAGTATCATTATATTCTCATGCATAATCAAGTAAACTTAACCATCAGATCTTCACAACAATGAGTTCAATATGTTTTATAGACAGGCATAAAACATAGAACCTTCATTTGCTTAACAGATAAAACAAAGCATCACAGGACAAAAGGATTTCACATGACACACATATTTTTCTTGTGGAAACCCAATAGGGAAAAACCACAGTGGGGATGAATACCCACAAGCTACTTTTTGAACTTTTTGGAAGTCTGCTCTATTAGGAGCCTTGTCTGATTAAGGACATTACAATTGGTTCTGGTAGGAACCGATCCTATTAGGGACCACCCGGTTAAGGGTTAAACCTGGTAGGGTCACCTTGTTAGAGGATTTCAAGAACTCAATAGCTGAAAGGATCTCCTAAGCTTCTCAAGCTTCTCAGAACTCATTAGCCTCAAGTTACCCGATTAAGGGATTTAAAACAAGCTAGTTAAGACCACCCGATTTAAGGGATTTTAAATCAAGCCAGTTAAGGCTACCCTGTTAGGGGATTTTACAACTATTGAAATGGTTAGAGATCAACAGGTATTACAATGATCTGTTAATAGCACCCAATGCTAATGCAGATCTATTTTTGGCTCCTCTTCACCTTCTACACATTCACTTTGCAGATATCTCTTCTCTCCTTTGGTCTGGCAAGAAACACGTATCACTTCCCTTGGATACACACTCACAACTTTTGCCAACAACTTCAGAAAGAAACACAACATCGACCTTATAGGAAATATATAGGTTGGTAGCAAAAACCCTAAACCCTAAACCTATTAGGTTAAGCAATTCAAACGGTTTGATTCTAACCATTGAATCATACTGCATTAAATGCAACAATCTTGAATCGATCTCAAGACATTCTCCATCATCCATTATCAACCTTTTTCATGGTGGCGGATAACTCATCACGCGTTATCACCATTTGACAAACTTTGCACATTCCCAAGGTAGATAGGAATAGTCTTCTTCATGCAAGATCCTTCACGCGCACAGAGCTTACGTGGCAACACGATTTGTCCTCCATCATACTACTAACTCATCACACAAAGATCACCGATTGAGTCACACAGACTTGAGGTACTCCAACCAGAAACCCTGAAGTGGAAGCTACCTACCAACCGGTAGTCATACAATGCTTCCATGTGTCGGTTCTCATAACTACATGCCGGTTCACCTTGAACAAATATGCCGCTTCACTTTGGCATATAAACCGGTTCATATATATGCCGGTTCCTCTCTCTTCACCTATCACATGTGCCAGTTCTCACCATGTCTCATATTGACATCAATGACAACATACAATATCATTTTATCATCATGCTGGTTCACATAATGCCAAAATCTCCCCCTTTGGCATTGATGGCAATACACAAAAGATATCTTCTCTACTTCACATCTTCTCTGCATTTGTTGCAGATATCTTTTCGCTTCACTCCTTCTCCCCCTTTGACAACAATGCGAAAGTGGAGGTACAATCATTTCTGTTTCATCATGTTGCTCCCCCTGAGGAGTAGCATCCTTCAGCACACCAAACAACCAAAACTTTGTCTTTCTAGTACCTGACTGATGTGGAACAATCACTTTTAGTTCACCTCCTGAAGAGGCAATACCCCTAATTCACCTCTCAAATGCACAAATGTTGTTTTTGCGAGAGGCTTGGTGAATATGTCTACTAACTGCTCCTTACTAGACACATGCTCCAGTGCAATCTCTTTATTCTAAACCTTTTCCCTCAAGAAATGATACTTAAGCTCAAAATGCTTGGTTCTAGAATGTAAAACTGAATTCTTTGATATATTGATAGCACTTGTGTTATCACAAAATATACTTACTGGTTCAGATACAAGGATCTTGAAGCCTTCCAGTACATGCTTCATCTAGATTGTCTGAGTGTAGTTCATGAAAGCTGCAACATACTCCACTTCTGCTATAGACTAAGAGATGCAACTCTATTTTTTACTCATCCATGAGACCAATCTACCACCGAGAAAGAATGCACCACTGTTTGTGCTCTTTCGGTCATCCACATTACCATCCCAATCAGCATCTGTGAATACTTTCAGATTGAAATTATTGTTGTATGGGTACCACAATCCATAGTCAATTGTTCCCTTCAGATACCTAAGAATCTGCTTGACTACACTTAAGTGAGATTCTCTTGGACTGTTTTGGAACCTTGCAGTGATGCCAACTACATGTACAATATCCGGTCTACTATGCACTACATAATGCAACTTACCAATCATTGATCGGTATTCCTTCTCATCAACCAGTGCAGAATCATCTTCTTTTGTCAATTTGCAACCGGTCACCATCGGTGTACCAAACGGTTTTCCTATCTTCCATGCCAAAAGTCTTCAGCACCTCTTTGACATATTTGGATTGAGTGATGAAGATTCCATCTTCCATCTGCTAGATCTACAATCCAATGAAGAGCTTAATCTCCCCTATAAGTGACATCTCAAACTCTTTCTTCATCTCATCAGCAAACTCATGACTCATCTTATCATCTCCACCAAAGATGATGTCATCAACAAAAAAATTCACAGATCAGGGTCTGATCTCCTTCAAATTTCAAGTAGATATTGTTGTCTTCACTTGTTCTCTCAAATCCAATCTTCACAAGATGGGAATGTAGACGCTCATACCATGCCCTAGGTGCTTGCTTTAGACCATATAATGCTTTATGTAGCCTACATACCATGTCACTATCTTCAGATAGGGAAAACCCATCTGGTTGCTCAATATACACCTCCTCTTCAAGTACACCATTTAGAAATGCAGATTTTACATCCATTTGATATACCTTGAATCTCTTAAAAGCTGCATATGCAAGAAGCATACGAACTCCTTCCAGTCTGGCTATAGGAGCAAAGGTTTCCCCATAGTCTTCACCTTCTTCTTGAGCATATCCTTTGCATACCAGTCTGGCTTTATTCCTAATCACTGTGCCATCCTCATTCAACTTATTTCTGAACACCCATTTGGTGCCAATGACATTTTTATGCTCTGGTCTGGGTACCAAGGACCATGTACCATTTTTCTCTATCTAGTCAAGTTCTTCTTCCATTGCCTTGATCCAATCTTCATCTTTATGAGCCTCTTTGAATGACTTAGGCTCAAATTCAGAGATCATACATGAGTTTTCTCTGATCTTTCTTCTTGTAAGGATTCCTACATCCTTATCACCTATGATCTTCTTGGGATCATGATTCAACTTGACATACTGAGGAATGGTCTTAACTGGTTCTTCTTTCTTTTCTTCTTCATCCTCATCTTCATCAGTATCAGCATTCATCGGTTCAGGAACACTGTTACTGGTACTCAATTGACTAACAACCAGTTCCCAGAAGGTTGCAACCGGTTCATTTACTACTTGCTCACTATCGGTTTCCTCAGTCTTCTCAGAGGATTCATAAACTTTTACATCAATGCTTTCCACAATTCTTTGAGTCCTATTGTTGTAGCACTTGTAAGCTTTACTCTTGGTGGAATATCCTAGAAATATTCCCTCATCACATTTAGCTTCAAATTTACCCTGATGTTCACTCCTCTTGATGTAACATTTGCTACCAAATACCTTAAAGTAGTTAACCACATGTGTCTTACCGGTCCAATACTCATAAGGAGTTTTGTCCTTACCCTTTTTGATGAGTACCTGGTTCATAGTGTAGACTGCACTGCTCACTACTTCTCTCTAGAAGGTGTGAGCAACCTTTCCTTGGATCAACATGGTTCTAGATGCTTCAACCATAGTCTGGTTATTCCTCTCTACTAGGCCATTCTGTTGTGGAGTCCAGGGGGCAGACAGCTGTCTCTTGATGCCAAATTCTTCACAATACTTGTTGAATTCACTGGAAGTGAATTCCCCTCCTTGATCAATTCTGATACATTTGATCCTCTTACCACTTTCCTTCTCCACTAATGCTCTGAATTCTTTGAATTTCCCAAAAGCTTCAAACTTGTCTTTCAAGAATGTGACCCACATCATTCTTGAGCAGTCATCAGTGAGAATCATGAAGTACCTATCACCCTGCACACTTCTCATTTTCATAGGACCACATAAATCAGTATGCACAAGATCAAGCAAGTTGTCAGTAGTGAAAGATTTACCTTTAAAGGTTGAGGAAGACATTTTCCCCAATTGACATTCTCTACACAAGGTATTATCCAGTTTGCTCAGCACCGGCAACCCTCTAACTACCTTGATCTTACTAGCCTTCACAATGTTATCAAATTTCACATGACAGAATCTCCTATGCCATATCCAGCTACCATCAAGCTTAGCCATAAGACATGTACTTATATTTGCATTTAGATGAAATAGGTTACCTTTAGTCTACATGTCGGTGGCTACCAATTTGCCATATTTACCTTTGATTCTGCAAACTTCATTCTTGAATTTCAGAGTGAGACCACTATCATTTAGCTGGGCAACACTTAGAAGGTTGTGTCTGAGACCTTCAACCTAGTACACATTGTCAGCACTACTCTTTCCATTCAAAGAGATGGACCCTCTGCCTTTGACCATGCATGGTGCATCATTTCCAAAGCAAACCACACCACCATCATACTCCTCTAAGGATAAAAACTTGCTCTGGTCACCAATCATATGGTGAGAATAGCCACTGTCAATGATCCATTCATTTGAATTTTCAAACCGAGAGACAAGAGCCTTCTTGTCTGCCACATATTCCTTTACAGCAACAAACACAATGTCTTCATTCTCTTCATCTTCTGATTCCTCATCTGTGACACCTTCATCAACTACTACAAAATAGTTTCCCCGGTTCCCTCCTTTGAATTTCTTGAACCTGTTCGGTTTATCCTTGTTGTCACTATTAGGACAGTTCATAGCAATATGTCCTATCTGGTTATAGGAAAAACATTTCAAAGCAAGCTTACCTTTGTATTTACCAGTCCCTTTTGGAAATCTCCTGGCTAGAAGAGCTTCAAATTCCATCAAAAACTCTTCATCCTTCATTTCTCTTTTCTGACTAGGTTCCCCACTAGTGCTAGCCTCTTTTCCTTTTCTGGATGGTATAGCAGAAGCTTTAAAAGCTGATTCTGTCTTTTGAACACTGCCATCAAAACTATTCAGTTCATAGGCTGTCAACTTGGCTATGATGGAATCCAAGGATGCCTTAGACTTGTCTATTGATCTTAGCTCCTGAATAGCAGCAACCTGTATTGCATAGACCGACAACAGGGATCTTAGGACTTTACTTACCACAATGGAATCTTCTATTTTGCCACCTGCACTCTTGATTTCTCCAACAACTATTTTGATTCTTATTCCATACTATTGAATGGTCTCTACTTCAACCATCAGCATGTCTTCAAATTTCCCTCTCAGGCTTTCTTCATTAGCCTATTTTACATGCTCATCACCACCATAGATATTTTCAAGAGCATCCCATACCTCTTTGGGGTTTGCCTTGTCCTGAACATCAATAAACTCAATGTCAGATAAACTACTGATGAGGGCTTCCATGACTTGCCCATTTTCTTGTATCTCTCTCTTTTGGTCATCGGTGAGAGTACTGGTAGGAACAACATATACATTTTCAACATAACTCCAGTGTTGAACACCCATGCTTTTGATGAATATCTTCATCCTGTCTTTCCATATACCAAAATTTTCCCTGCTAAACTTTGGACCTTCCCTCTTCATCATTTGTCTAGGATCTTTTCCTCAAGCGGTTAGGCTTACAACACAAAGGACCTGGAGGTGCTCTAATACCAATTGATAACTCAATGATGAACCACTAGTACCAAACTGATACTGAGAGGGGGGGGTGAATCAGTACAAACACAAATACAGTCAAAAACCAGTTTGACAGCAAATACTCCAAAAGACTGACAAACGGAAATATCAGTAAAACAGAGTGCAACCGGTAACATCCAGTATAGCTCAATCAGTCATGAACCGGTGACTCAATAATCTTTCCTCTTAGCTCAATACTACAGTATCATTATATTCTCATGCATAATCAAGTAAACTTAACCATCAAATCTTCACAACAGTGAGTTCAATATGTTTTATAGATAGGCATAAAACATAGAACCTTCATGTGCTTAACAAATAAAACAAAGCATCACAAGACAAAAGGATTTCACATGACACACATATTTTTCACGTGGAAACCCAACTGGGAAAAACCACGGTGGGGATGAATACCCACAAGCTGCTTTTTGAACTTTTTGGAAGTCTACTCTGTTAGGAGCCTTGTCCGATTAAGGACATTACAATTGGTTCTAGTAGGAACCGATCCTGTTGGGGATCACCTGGTTAAGGGATACCCGGTTAAGGGTTAAACCCAGTAGCGTCACCTTGTTAGAGGATTTCAAGAACTCAATAGCTGAAAGGATCTCCTAAGCTTCTCAAGCTTCTCAGAACTCATTAGCCTCGAGTTACCCGGTTAAGGGATTTAAAACAAGCTAGTTAAGACCACCCGATTTAAGGGATTTTGAATCAAGCTAGTTAAGGCTACCTTGTTAGGGGATTTTACAACTATTGAAATGGTTAGAGATCAACAGGTATTACAATGATCTGTTAATAGCACCCAATGCTAATGCAGATCCGTTTTTGGCTCCTCTTCACCTTCTGCACATTCACTTTGCAGATATCTCTTCTCTCCTTTGGTCTGGCAAGAAACACGTATCACTTCCCTTGGATACACACTCACAACTTTTGCCAACAACTTCAGAAAGAAACACAACATCAACCTTATAGGAAACATACAGTTAGTAGCAAAAACCCTAAACTCTAAACCTGTTAGATTAAGCAATTCAAATGGTTCGATTTTGACCGTTGAATCATACTACATTAAATGTAACAATCTTGAATCGATCTCAAGACATTCTCCATCGTCCATTATCCACCATTTTCATGGTAGCGGATAACCCATCACGCGTTATCACCATTTGATAGACTTCACACATTCCCAAGGTAGATAGGAATAGTCTTCTTCATGCAAGATCCTTCACGCGCACAGAGCTTACATGGCAACACGATCTGTCCTCCATCATACTACTAACTCATCACACAAAGATCACCGATTGAGTCACACAGACTTGAGGTACTCCAACTAGAAACCCCAAAGTGGAAGCTACCTACCAACCGGTAATCATACAATGCTTCCATGTGCCAGTTCTCATAACTACATGCCGATTCACCTTGAACAAATATGCCGCTCCACTTTGGCATATAAACCGGTTCATATATATGTCGATTCCTCTCTCTTCACCTATCACATGTGCCGGTTCTCACCATGTCTCATATTGACATCAATGACAACATACAATATCATTTTGTCATCATGTTGGTTCACATAATGCCAACAGGATCTAACATCCTCAATATTAGGTTGGGGTCCAACAAGTTTCCCCACCAGATAAAGAGTCATTAAAGAGATACTATGGTCAATAACCAAATCAAGAATCTCAATCGCAAGTTTACCTATTCTATTGTCTGATATACCCTTCACAAAGGGGAAAGATGATTTACCAGTCGGTTTACCAGATGCTTGTCTAGCGAAGAGACTATTCCATGGTTTAGGTATTTTCCCCTCCTTGGTATTTTCTGAGTCGATCTGCACCGCCTCGGGGCTTGAATCTTGAGAATTTTTTAAGTTTTTGGGATCAGGAGGAGGGTCCCATGTTTGTGGATCCCCATCCTGTCTTCCATCCTCATCATCAAATGTTTGTCCTCAAGCTGTAGTGGAGTCAGACCCGGAGGAACCAGCATCGTTGTTCCCTCCATTTCTTGAATTCAAATTTCCCCCTGCAAACGTTGTTCCTTCCGTTGTTCCCTCCATTGATATTCCTATTCTTTAGTATTTATGGTTTGAACCAGGGATGTAGGCTCTATAGGAAAGAAGCCCCACCATTTCTCCAAGGTTCTCCCCATAGTAAAGCATGCTCCATTGTTAACATGGTAGAGACGAACCCGTGGGGGTTTGAACCTAGGTTGTAGGCACTACAGGCAAGAAGCCCCACCATTTCACCAAAGGGTCATCCCCAAATGTCATTCTCAAATGTTGTCCACCAAAGTAATCTCTTATTTAATGGTCCTTCTTGCAACCATCATAACATTTAAATACCACATGGTGAAGAATGTCAATAATTCAATCTAAAGATTTAATTTAAGTGGACTCTTGTTTTTCTTGTAGAAAGAGTGTTTTATAATATTATATTATTAAAATAATTCATTTAGACCTAATAATTTCAAGGTGAATAATTTGCCTAGTACCTTAGTCCTAGCAAATTTCATGTTGAAATAGATATTTCATTGGAATTAAAAGAGGTGTTTTGGCTTAATTTCAAATGTTTTATTACAAACAACAATTGGGTTACAAGAAGATCTGACCTTTAAATATAGATCTTGTTTTAACTATAACAATTTAGTAATATTTTATCTAAGAAATATTAATAGATATGTTGGTTCATCTTCTTCATAGCTAGGAGTTGAATCTCATCATAACAGTATTATTTTTCTCAAATTATTATCCTAAGGCATCTTTAGATACTTCCTTTGTGGACATGATATTCCAAGAAGAAATTTTTAGCTTTGGTTCTCATATAAAACCTTTTTGTTCCCAAAACTTATCTTTATTAAAAATAAAAGTAAATAAACTAAATATTTATATTTTACATTTATATTTATAAATTTTTACATTTTTTTTTTGCGGGGGGGGCGTGGATGTGTTCCCACATATATATATTGTGATTGATATTACATTTTATCATTTACATGTATTCTAGAGAGAGAGAAAGAGAACCTGGTAACATGGGCAAAAAACCAATCTTTTTTGAAGTCATCAACACCTATTGTATATACTAAGTCTTTATCTGGATATATCTCTGCATATCTCTCCCATAATCCATATTGCCTAAACCTGTTCCATAAATTAAAATTTAGTTCAATACAATATCTTACTTATATCATTATCAAATTTGTATATAATTTGAAATCAATATCATGATATTTGAATAATGAGATGAATAATATTAATATAAGAAAAAGATTAAAAAAAAATTAAAGTATCTTTAAAGATGAATATAAAAAAACAACATCAATAGAGAACACATCTAGGTAGTAAAAGAATAAATTAGATTAAAAAACATAAAATATTTAATTAACTACTTCATCCATCTCACATTTATTATCAAGCCATCCATCTCACATTTATTATCAAGTGATGGACCATCATTATATTCATCGTTTTTTACTATTAATATTTATACATTCAAAATAAATAGCACACACATTTATACTTGAAGAATAACATCAATAGCTTTAAAAATCATATATGATACTCTTATGGTTTCTATAATATCCTTTACTTCTACGAAAAGTTAACCTGATACTCAAAATATTGTGTTAAAATTAATTTTCTTTCTTTCCTTTAACATTTTGTATTACAATGTTGTATTATGAAACAATAATTTAATTATACTTATCCCATTATTGTTATTTCTTGTCATTTTATTTAATCAAAGAGATATATTTTCAATTACAACCATCTATGTATCCTATAGAAATTACTTTTTGTAACTTTGAATCTCAGCTAACAAGAAATCCTACAACACCAAAAAATAATTTTATTTCCATGTTTGATTTTTTATATATTTGGTGTAGGTTGGTGCTTTAAGAAAATCATGTGAAGTGTTATAAGTTCTCATAATACAATTGATCTTTGGCATTCCATTCTTGTCTTATTCTTTCAATTCATGTGTCAAAATGGAGGAAAAAATAGTGAATTTTAGAAAAATAATTAATGAATATTTAATTACCAAAGGAGCATGACTTGGTTTAATATTTAATTCATTTTCTAAATAAAAATATAAAATATATTGTACAACAACATTGACAACACATTTTAGAAGCAAAACTATGTTTTTATTGCATGTTTTTGAAGGAATTTCAAAGGTCAAGTTAGAGAAGTTCAAAAGAGAAGATATGAGTTCCTCTTTTTGATGTCTCACAAAGCTTTTGACCTCTATAAAATACAACCTTTAATGGTGTTAAGAATAAACATTCAAGAGTAGCAAGGATTGTCAAACTATTAAAAATATGATAACAAACACATGGAGAGGATGTTGAACCTAAATCATTAACAATGAACTCTTTTGATAAAAAAGATAGTGAGTAGGCCATTGACATGGTCCCATATGCTACAATTGATACTATAAAGATATTTCCTTTGATGATAAAGAGTGATAATTTAATTTGTAGATGTGGGTTAGAGGAAAAGATATACATTTCATTGTTGATATTTGCAACGAAAATAATTTAATTTTTATCGAGACCATTAAAAGATTGAATTTAAGGATAGTAGTAGATTCACAACCCTACTCCATGGGATGAACAAGAAAATGGTGAGATATACAGGTAAACAAGCAATGTCATCTCTCATGTTTAATAAAACTATTCAAGGATGAAGTAATTTGTGGTGTAGTTCCTTTGCATGTATGTGCTCTATTTTGTTAGGACAACCATACATGTATCTGTTAGACACAATGTACCACTGAGAGGGGGGTGAATCAGTGGTTCTCAAACTTTTCCCTTTGACTAACCTATGTTAGTATACTGATTAATAGATCTAACTGAATGCATACTTACCGATTAGATGGGAGACTAACACAAATGCACTCATACATAAAAGGGACATCACATAATACTAGCATATACGAGGAAAACCCAAGATGGGAAAAACCTCAGTGAGAAATGTTGTTGGAGTCTACTACTCCAATCCAATCTCACAATGAATCTCTGATTATAATGTTTAGGGCACCGATGTAAGGAGCACCAACCCCTGATTTAGGGCACCAACCCAAGGAGCTACAATCCCTACACTGAGATCCAATTCAGTGATTACAAAATCATATTTTGATACCAAAGTTATCTTCTCATTACAAAAGAATTTTGTAACTCTCAAGTATGTCTCTCCACCGGTTTTCCTCTCTACAGATCTTTGTCAGTTCTCTATTCACCTTTTCTCTACTGCACCTTGCTCTCTGCTCACTACTGTACTCTTGCTAGTTCAATCTCTTCTCCTTCTCTGTAGGTTTAGCTTTCTGTCGGTTCTTCTCTTTGTCGATTCTCTCTGCTACACTATTGCTCTTCACCGGTACGACACTCTACCGATCCCCTTCTTTCCTTCTCTGCAATCTTCTGCAACTCTTGTGTGTCGGTGTGGTCACTGTCAGTTCTCTTTTTAGTCAGACCTAGTGGTTGACTGTCTATTGCCTCACTGATGTTGGTTGAACACTTCAACCCTGTTCTTCCTTACACTCAATCTCTTCTTCTTGATGAGCACTTGACTGATTTTAGTCCTTCAGCAGTAGTACTCTCTCATCCAGTGACACCCTTCAATGATTTTGGCGTGCATATTAATATCCTGGTTTTCTTGCCAGAAGCCAATTCAAATTTCAGGCGGTTAGGGTTTTCTTATCAATCAAATAAAATCCAATCATACCTCATCTGATGTGATCACCTAGATTGATGAACTATAACTCAATATTCAATCCTGCCATTGTCGTGTCTTCTTGATCACGCCTTCTATCTTTGGCAATATGCTTTTAACTTGTCAGTGGATTTCTTGGTCAATCACCAAGATTGGTTTTGTTGTTTCCTTCTCCTTCCTTGATCTACATAAATAGTCTATGATGGATCTTTGTTGTCCATTGACCTTGAGCTGCAAACCTCTGTTGTGCAGCCCGTCAATCTCGCAGTCAACATAAATGTCGACCTATCACCAACTACCTTGTTGCCTGACACTTCACTGGCTCAACACACCGAACTATGCATGCATGCCACTTCATCTCCACATGGCAACGTTGGCATCCACCTTTGCTTGATCATCTGTATCAGTATGGATTGGAACATCGATCAAATCCATTACCGGGTCATCTACCGACTTACTAACCCTGCTGGTTAATTAACCCTTAACCGGTATGTCATCATCCTTGCACCTTTCTTCTCTTCTGGTGGAACTCTCAACCTATCATCATTCTTGCTAACCTACCTTATGCACATCTTTGTCAAATGGGAGTCATCTGCATCTGCACCTTGTCCATATTACCAATTGACATACATATCGGTAAACACTCTTGATGACACCATGTCATCAACCTTCAACTGACTTCATCTTCAATCTGGCCATTTTTCTCTATCTGCAACTACTCAGCCTTGCCTTCTTCTTCATCAACCTAGACCATATCTCAACCAATTTCTCAAAGTGATAAACCCATCACACTTCATCTATCCTGGTAGCTCAACATGCCTTCTTTTTCTGTCTAGTGTATATTCTTGATTTCATGCACTTGAGGCATTCCTTTGATTCATTGGTAGATCCAGTGTGAGCCTTCAAACACCTGCCTTTACCTCTTCTTCCTTTGTCTCACAAAACTATGATGCACACTATGCATAATAGGAGATAAGCTCCACTTACCAATAGTAGTGAATCCTTGTCATCTGCATCCTACAATGCACTCATGTGGCTTCCCTGTTTGTGTAGCATATCTTCAAATAGGCACATGTGATCTGGTGTTATCACATTCATTTTTAGTCATCTCTTCACATGGTGACTACATCTTTATCTGATAGGAGTCCTTCTTTTCTACATCCACACAACATATTGGTGACTTGTACATCCTTCTCCTCCTATGTTGATGTGATTTAGGTAGCATTCCACCTCTTCATCACAAATAACAGCTCAAGCACCTTGCTCATCCTATTTGTACACTGGTCATAAGCTTTCCAGTTGGCAACTACTCGCTATCAACACAACTTTTACTAGATGACATTTTTTCCTTATCGGTGATAGACTGTACCGGTAACCTATCCATTTCATCCACATAAGTCAAACACTAACTTGTGTATTGGTGACTCCAGTGATCATTCCTCTGAATGACATTCTCTTCCTTACCGGTGACCTATAACACTAGTTGACATTAATGACTACATATCAACTATATTCCCATACCAGTTGTCCTTCTATGTCGGTTGACATCAATGACAACACAATGCCAACAATCTCCCCCTTTGGAATTGATGTCAACACATGTAGTATCTGGCATACTACATAATCTTTCTCCCCCTTTGACAACAATGGCAAAGGGCACTGTCAAGATATCACTCTGTTGTGTATCTATCGGGCACTGACAGAAATCTTTCTCTCCCTTTTCTTCTTTACCAGATGCATCTCCTCTTATGGTACTAATTGTTACATCTTCTCAAGTTAATGCACTTGAGATGGAGAACTCAACCACCAACTGACACCAATTGAGTATGCAAATTTTATACCAATTTTTAAAGCACTCAATTGTAGAAGGATTGTCAGTGAATTTTGCTTACCTGCCGATTAGATTGCATTACCTCCTCTTTGCTCCCAAATTTCTTTAGAATCAAGTGTGATTGTACTATGAATACAACCAACCAAATGACAAGTAGATACCCTTAACCATGAAATTCTCCTGGGTATTCCTACAGCAATTTTCATCATCTGTAGTTTGGGCAGTCAGTATCCTCACAAGTTTAATCGACTCTGCTTCATAAGCACTTGAACTCCCCCTGAGTCATACATCTTAGGTCCTCAATTCTTGTTAGCTCCTAACCTAGAATTCTCACCAACACCTTATATCAGTTGAGTTTTGCAACTATGATCACCCAATGATCTATCAGATCCATTATATCTACCACATCCTATGAGATGATCCTGCATGATCAACAATCAGGCCAACATATTTCATTCAGGTCTTCATCAACACCACCTGAGACATAACTTCCATTCCATGTTATCGGGGCTAATGTAATGATCTCCAACCTCATTTTCTTACATACCCTCCAAGTACATGTTAGCATTCATGTTGATAACATCCTGCACATACCAATTTCTTCTACCAGTCCATCATCACTACCGGAGCACCTTCCTGTAGCTCCTGACATTTTGTGTCACTTTACATCTGATTTAAATTGATAATGTGCATCCATTGAAACATGCAGTAGTGATCCAATCCTGATATGTAAGTGTGTAGCCAAGGTAGCCACTACACACACTTATCTTCTCATTTATATCCTTCATACTGGTAGCATCTTGTTCTTCCAAGTGTCCTTCACTGAGTGGGTGAATGATATTGTCAATATGTTACTCCCCCTGAGGTCCTGCATCTCCTTTAGGCCTTAGGAGATATCACCTGTGCATTTAATGCACAGTGTTGATCCATGGTTGCATCTTCATGCTTCTTTCTCCATACCTACTTGGTCACATTCTTCTTCCCATTTTCAGTCTTGGGAGCAGGTCTCACTTTCTTTTGCTAATGGGTCCTTACATTTATGGATTTTGCATCACAACTGGAAGTGGTGCTATAGTAGCACACAATATCCATCCCAACTTCATGATTGGGGAACCTTCTAACATGTCGGTTTAACCATCTTCTTCTAGTCATGTTACTGTAACTGGCTACCGGAACCAGTGGTCCTCTTGATCCTGTAGGGACATTTCTTCTTTGACTCCATGTAGGTCTCTAACTTACATATGCTCTCTATCCATTTCTATGTTGAGCATAGCTTCTATACCAGCTTCCATGAAACTACAAGTTCCTCTTCTTGCATTCAAACTCTCTATGGTCAAATCCATTGCAGTTAAAGAAAACACTATATGCATAACTGGGAGAGGAGTTATGTATGCATCTACTCCTTGATACATTTTTCTCGTATGCATGATTTCTATGAGATCCTAGATTATTCCTTCTAGATCCCTTTCTACATTCTTCTTCCCTATAGCCATGACCATTACATTCAAAGCAAGAACCTAAGAAGGAAGGTTTAAAATTTACAAACTTATTCTGCCATGCATGGGGAGATCTTATCGGTCTGGCATCTCCATTTCTCCTTCTTTGAGGATAGATCATGGGTTGTCCATTTTTTGGAATTCTTCCATTTGATCTCTTCTTCCCCCACACTTGTTTTGTCTTGTGGGTGGTAGAATTTCCTTGTCTTCTACTAGTAGGAGGTCTTCTTTGTTGTCTTCTCATGTTCTTGCTTTCGGTGAAGCTATTTTCTCCCATTTTCCCTTTTCCTTTGGGATCTACAGTATTCCTCCTTCTTACAGCACTGCTCCTCATCCTTGTTTACAAGTATTCACCGGTTGTAGTTAGATCAACTGTCTTCTGGGAAGTATTTCAAACAGTGAAGGTTTATCCCTTGTTCTCTCCATTTGAGGAGACAAACAAAATGTCATTGTGGGGGACATTCTTGTTGGTGGAGCATTCACCAGAACCACTTCCTAATCCTTTGATGTCCTTGGAATGCTTTTTCTTTTTCAACATCTTGTCCAAGGCATCACTGCTACCATCAAACCAAATTCTTACCTTGAGCTCATCCTGACATTTTCTCAAGGTCATTTTGCAGAATCTCCATTTCTCGAAGCAGCTGTTGATATTCTTTATCTTTTGCTTCTATCTTAGAGGCTAGATCACTGCATCGACACTCCTTGGTGTCTCCTTGTTGAGACTTCAACTCTGAGATACATTTCTCATATTCTTCAAGGCATTTTATCAACCGATTTTGCTCCATTATAGCAGTAATCTTGAATAGCTTGTATTTATTTCTTACTTTACTTAGTTCTTCAAGTGCATTTACAAGTTCACCTTCAAGATCAACTTCAGCTTCATCTTCTTCTTCTCCTTCACTATCACTTCCAAACACATCTTGCCGGTAGGAGTGATTTGCATGATCATTCTCAGATGTGTTCCTCTCATCTTCTAATTCTTGAGCCATGAAGAGGTGGGTTCCTTCATCATCATTGTTGTAGCATCTAGCAGATCTACCTTCATCATCTACAGATACATGACATGCATTTCCCATTCTATCTTTACAAGCTAGTTCTACAGTAGCAGGCTCATTTCCATAGAGCTTCTTCAATCTATCCCATAAGATTTTTGCAGATCTGCATGTGTCCACCTGAGAGGAGACATCATATGTTAGCCCATAGAGTATAGCCTTCATTGCTACTTCATTGCATTGGTTTCTTCTTTCTGCATCCAAATCAATGGGAGGACTAACTTTACTAGGGCAGTCGTTTACAATAGACATCCATACATCATACCCTAGAGAAATATTATCAACTAGGAACCTAGGGCTCTGAAACCAATTGTTAGACACAATTTACCACTGAGAGGGGGGTGAATTAGTGGTTCTCAAACTTTTCCCTTTGACTAACCTATGTGACTATACCGGTTAACAGATCTAACCGAATGCAGACTTACCGGTTAGATGAGAGACTAACACAAATGCACTCACACATAAAAGGGACATCACATAACACCACCATATACGAGGAAAACCCAAGATGGGAAAAACCTCGGTGAGAAATGTTGCTAGAGTCTACTACCCCAATCCAGCCTCATAATGAATCTCTTATTACAATGTTTAGGGCACCGACCCAAGGAGCACCAACCCAAGGAGCTACAACCCCTACACTGAGCTCCAACTCAGTGATTATAAAATCATATTTTGATACCAAATTTATTTTCTCGTTACAAAAGAATTTCATAACTCTCAAGTATGTCTCTCCACCGGTTTTCCACTCTAAAGATATTCGTCGTTTCTCTATTCACCTTTTCTCTATTGCACCTTTCTCTTTGCTGCACTCTGCTCACTGTTGCACTCTAGTCAGTTTAGTCTCTTCTCCTACTCTGTCGGTTCAGCTTTTTGTCAGTTCTCTCTGCTACACTGTTTCTCTCCATTGGTACTACACTCTGTCAGTCATCTACTTTCCTTCTCTGCAACTCTTTTGTGCCAGTGTGGTCACTGTCAATTCTCTTTTTAGACAAACCTAGTGGCTGACTGTCGGTTGCCTCACTAATGCCGATTGAACACCTCAACCCTATTCTTCCTTACACTGAGTCTCTTCTTCTTCTTCTTGATGATAACTTGACTAATTTCACTCCTTCAGCAGCAATACTCTCTCATCCAGTGGCACACTTCAATGATTTTGGCTTGCATATTTATAGCCTTGTTTTCCCGCCAAAAGCCAATTCAAATTTCAGGCGGTTAGGGTTTTCTTATCAACCTTGAGACAAATCAAATCCAATCATATCTCATCTGATTTGATCGCCTGGATTGATGAAATGTAACTCATCAATCAATCATGCCATTGTCATGCCTTCCTGATCACGCCTTCTATCTTTGGTAATCTACTTTTGACTTGTCAGCAGATTCTTGGTCGATCACCAAGATTGGCTTTGCGGTTTCCTTCTCCTTTTTCGATCTGCTCAAACAGGTTATGTTGGATCTCTTTTATCCATTGACCTCAATTCGCAAACCTCTATTGTGCAACCCATGAATCTTGCAGTCAACATAAATTTTGATCTGTCACCAGCTACCTTGCCTCCTGACACTTAACTGACTCAACACACTAACCTATGCATGCATGCCACTTCATCTCCACGTGGAAACTATGTTGGTATCCACCTTTCCTTGATCATATGTGTTGGTATGGATTGAAAGACCAACCAACTCTATTACCGGGTTTATCTACCAACTTACTAACTATGTCGGTTAAACCCTTAACTGTTATGTCATCATCCTTGCACCTCTCTTCTCTTCCGGTGGAACTCTCAACCAATCAGCACTCTTGCTAACATACCTTATGCACATCTTTTTTAGATGGGAGTCATCTGTATCTGTACCTTGCCCATATTACTGGTGGACATACATACTGGTAAACACTCTTGATGACACCATGTCATCAACCTTCAACTGACTCCATCTTCAATCCGGCCATTTTCCTCTGTCTGCAGTTGCTCAACCTTGCCTTCTTCTTCATCAGCCAAGCCATATCTGAACTGCTTTTTCAAAGTGACAAACCCATCACACTTCATCTACTCCGGCAGCTCAACATGCCTTCTCTGTCGATCCAGTACATATCCCTGATTTTATGCACTTGAGGCATTCCTATGATTCACTGGTAGATCTGTTGTGAACCTTCAAACACCTACCTTTACCTCTTCTTCCTTATCTCACAGAACTATGATGCACATTATGCATAATAGGAGATAAGTTCCACTTACCAATGGTAGTGAATCCTTGTCATCTACATCCTACAATACACTCATGTGGCTTCCCTATTTGTGCAGCATATCTTCAAACAGGCACATGTGATCCGGTGTGAGCACATTCATTTTCATTCATCTCTTTACATGGTGACTGCATCTTTATCCAATGGGAGTCATGTTGTTCTACATCCAAATAGCATACCGGTGACCTGTACATCCTTCTCCTCCTGTGTTATTGTGATTTAGGTAGCATTTTGCCTCTTCATCACAAATAATAGCTCAAGCACCTTGCTCATCCTTTTTGTACACTGGTCATAATCTTGCTAGTTGGCAACTACTCACTGTCAACATAACACTTACCAGTTGGCATCATTTCCTTACCGGTGATAGATTGTACCGGTAACCTATCCATTTCATCCACGCAAGTCCAACACTAACTTGTGTACCAGTGACTCCATTGATCATTCCTCTTAATGGAATTCTCTTTCTTACCAGTGACATCTAACACTAGTTGACATCAGTGACTGCACATCAACTGTATTCCCATACTGGTAGTATTGCTATAGCGGTTAACATCAATGACAACATAATGTCAATAGTATCAACATCATAGTGTCTATGAATCTATACCACATGGTGTCACTATCAATATTGGTGAACGAATGTATCGGATACTCAAAGTAAGCCCTGCACAGCTTGCATCTTTAAAAGTGTGAAACAATGTAGATAGTTGATTTCTCAAATTGGAAGTTTTGTATTGCTCATGATTTGGCCCAAGGAAAATAAATAGTTATTTGTAATTAACATGCCAAAGTGGCTCCTACAACAAATCAATAAAAGAAGATGGAGTAGATCTTGAAAATAAATGAGAATGTGTTTGATTCACTAGTTAGAGTAATATAACATTTCAAGTCAATCACTTTATTGATTTGATTACAAGAACACCATTTCCTAATGAGCTAGTGTATAGGAGTTCAGTTTTATAAAATGGTGAAATCAACAGGTAGATTCAAGAGCTATTTCAAAAATTAAATATGTTTCCAAGTTCTTCACCATGTGGCAGACCAATTGTTCTTCCAAAGGAAAAAGGATGGAACATGGTGACTTTGTATTGACTATCAAGAACTAAATAAAATCATTATGAAAAAGAAAAATCTAATTCCTTGGATTGATAGTCTTTCAGACCATCTTAGAAGGGTTAAGTCCTTCACAAAAATTGACTTGAAGCTTAGGTACCATCAAGTACCAATCAATCCATAAAATGTGTGGAAGGTTGCTTCCAAATCTAAGGAAGGTTTGTTTGAATGGTTCTTCATATATTTTGGTCTAACCAATTCTCTTTGCCACTATTATAAATGATGGGATCGTGCCATTTATTGATTCTTTTATGGTCGTATACTTGTATGAAATACTCACTTTTAGAAAAACTTGGGATGAAAATTTGTATCATAGTGAACAAATTCTCTCAACTTTGCAAGATCATAATCTCTAAGTAAATGGAAAAAAGTTCTCTTTTGGTATGCAAAGTATTTGATATTTCATATATGATGTTGATAGTTAAGGTGTTCATGTTGATCCTAAAATGATATAAGCCATCAAAGACTAGCCCTTCCCCAAAAATCTCATAGAAATAGACAACTTGGGATTGGAAAATTTATATCATAGATTTGTGCTTGTCTTTTCACATTTGGAATAACTTCTAAATCAATTATTGAGAAGGGGAACACAAGAAAATTTTAGATGGATAAATGCACAATAACAAGCATTTGAAGAGTTGAAACAAAGGATATGCTCAACACCAGTTTTATCTCTTTTAGACTTGTAACTGTCTTTTGAAATATAGACCAATGCATTTAAATATGCCCTTGGAGTAGTACTCATGCAATGCAGACATCCAGTTGCATACCAAATTGAGACTTTTAATGATGCAATGTGTAGGTACCCCACCTATTATAAGAAGTTATATGCCATTATTGAGACCTTCAAATAATGGAAACATTGTATCTTGGGCATGGAAATTTTCGTACATTTAAATTACAATCCTCTTCAATCTATACAACTGTAAGGAAAATTACAAAACAATATGCATCAAATATGGTCAACCTATCTACAAAAGTTTCATCTCAACATTCACCACAAGAAAGAGAGTACTAATAAAGTGGTGGCTTATCTTAGAAGACCTCCAATTTTAGTTTTGACCATGGTGTTGGATTCATGAGGTCATCAAACAGAAAGTTAGATTCATTTATATGGTAAATTTTCTAATATTTCCCACCAACTTGTTTAAGGTAAACATTTGCCTAATTTTTACCTACAAGATGGGATGCTTTTCTACCTGGGTCAAATGTGTTCCCACTTTAGAATGAGATAAATTAATATGGGAAGACCAATACATTAAGGTTACAATTCATTTTGGAATAGGTGAGAATACTATCATACTACAAAAATATTTTTATTTGCCAAAGATGAAGTAGGGTCTTATTTCATACATTTAAGATTGTGTAGCATGTGCTATTGCAAATTCCTCGAATCCTGAGATTCTTCTATTCCAAATAAACCACATGGAACTCAATTTCCATGTATTTTATGTTTGGTTTTCCTACAGCAGATGTGAGCATGATTATGTGTATGTGGTGGTAGATAAATTCTTGAAAATGGCTCTTATTGTGGCTTATAAAAAGAATTTTTATGTAGAGGAAAGTACAAAACTATTTTTCTATTTAGGTTTATTTGGTTTGCCATAAATCATCATTTTAGACTGGTTTGATGAAAAAAATGAAAAATCCTTGATTGAGTGGACTACCCTTCATGCAAAAGAAGAACCAAATTCATGAGTGATTGATAGTGATTGTTCTAATCACATGCCTAGTGATAGAAGAAAGTTCATCAATCTTCAAGATTGGGATGGTGGATCAATTAAGTTTAGAGGAGAAGAGGTTGCTCAAATTTGTGTAAAGGGAACAATTACAATTGATGGAAAGCACATAATAGAGGATGTTCTCTATGTGAAGGGATTGAGACATAATCTTCTCAGTGTTAGTCAGATGTGCAATGAAGGATGTAAACTTATATTTCATGAAAGAGGCTATGAAATCAGAAAAGGTAGCTCTAGAAGATTTGTTGTAGAAGGAACAAGGACTAGTGGAAATATCTATCAATTAAAGGAGGCCAACTCTTTCATATCTTTAAATATAATTTCTTAGAAAAATCATGTGGAAACTAAAACTATTCAAAATCTCATAAGGATGATTACAAAATTGATGATTGGGATATTGATGACCAAAAAGCAGAATTTGAAAGGACACTAAAGTTTGTTCTTGATAACTTGGTTGTTGTAAGAATAAAATGTGAAGAATACAAGACTCAAGAAGCCAGAGGATGAAATTGTAAAACTAAAATTTGGGATTAATGAAAGCAAAGAAAATGAGGACAAATTCAAAAGGGATGAGATCACGAATCTAAAGATTCAAATTGAAGAAGATATTATAATTACTAACTAGTTAAACTCCAAGATTCATGTCAAAACTACTAAATGCACCAAGCTTGAGGACAGAATTGTCTCTCTAAATAAATATCTAAAAGAGGTAAAAAACTCTAACATGCTTGATAAGAGTAAGGATGATCTTGTTTTTTAAAAGGGGGAACGCTCTAAAACAAATATGGATGGTAGCAAGAATGAGTAAGAGAAAATACATTATGAATAAAAGAAGACAAATGCAAAGGAAAATAAGCTCAAACATAATTGAAGCCAAAAAGAAGAACTTTAGAAGATTTTTTATCCTAATTAGACTGCACCAACCAGTTACTCTTAGTCTTTTAATGGTAATTATTATTTTTGTAACAAGTATGGTCATATGGCTATTGAATGTAAAAGCAAGATGGGGATGAATTCAATTTGTGCTCCAAGATAAAATATTATGAATTCTCACTCATTCAATGGTCAGTGCTATGTTTGTGATAAGTTTGATTACAAGGCTAATGACTACAGAAGTAGAATAAGGAACAATTACCTGAGTAATAACAATACTATGACCTCCTATTCTTTCAATGGGTATTGCTACTCATGCAATGTTCATATTTGGTCATAAGGTTGTAAATTGTAGAACCAATGTGAGGAGAAGTAGTTATACTCCACAATACAATATCACTTGTTATAGTTGCAACAAACAAGAACATATTGCTAGATTTTGCAAAGGGAAGATCGCAAGGCTTTTTGCTTCACAAAATAAGATTGAACTGGAAAAAGAAAAGATGAAGATGAAGGAAAATTTAGATGAGATAGTAGATAAATTATAATTTTTATCCTGTACAGAAGAGTCTTCAAAGAATTAGAAAGAAATCAAAGATTCAATCGGAGATATTCACTATATATATATATTTTTCCCTGTAAGTTTTGTGGCTTCTCCTTGGGAAGCTCACTGGTCTAGTTGTGTTTAATAAAGATAGTGAAGGCAAGTTATTCCTAAATAAAGAAAAGGTTGTTTTAAGTAATTTTGTAGATGTCAGTGATAGTATGTGGTGTTTATTTGGATATCCTAAAGAGGATACAAACAAAAGAGAGAAGGAATATTGACCATCTAATTGGATTAATATTGATAGGGGGAGCAGATAGTTGGTTGATTTCTTGTTGAAAGGGAAGAATGTAAAATAGACATAATGCAAAAGGATTTGAATACAAAATTAAGTGAATACATGGATCCTTTGTCCTTGATGTCAAAGGGGGAGAGATATTGTTGATAGGGGGAGAGAATGCAAATATGGAAGGAGAAAACATTGAATTTGTTACAAGCTAGGGTTGTCATTGCACCAAAAGATCAACCTGTCAATGCCCAATACAGCCACTAGACTTATAGAATCCATAAGAGGTTGTTAAGCCATGTCGTGAATCCCCGTGAGGGACACTGGCCCACTACAAAAAATCCCCCTCTCAATGTCACTCATCATAGCCTACGTGATTCAAACTTGTGACCAAGCTCTGATACCACTTGTTACAAGCTAGGGTTGTCGTTGCACCAAAAGATCAACCTGTAAATGCCCGATACAACCACTAGACTTATAGAATCCATAAGAAGTTGGTAAACCATGTGGCGAATCCTCATGAGGTACGCTGGCCCACTGCCAATAGAATTGTGTATGCATCAATTAGTATTTTCATGACAAAGGGAGGTATTGTTGACAATATGAGTTGTCATTGATGCTACCTTGATATCTAACAATATATGTTGTCCCATGTGTGGTCTCTAACTAGTAACAGATGGTGAGATGTCATTGATTATATTTTGATTGGTTGGAGAGATTAACTATTGCAATAATGAATATGTGCATTGTCCTTGCCCATATAAATTGTCAAAAATATGGGAGATTCTTTTTTTTTCCTATTGGTTGTTTATTAGTATGTTATTCTTCTTGGTGCTAGGTGTTGACATTGTAATTGATTTAAGAATATTGGAATACTAATGGATGACTATGGATAGTGCAAACTATTATCTCAAGTACTGATATGGTGATTTTAGATGAACGATGGTCTTAGGATTGTTGTAGATTGTGTTGAAATTAACAAAGGATCTCTCAAGTGTGGGTTGAGCAGATGTTTCATATCCACCCTCTCGGTGTTGATATCTAGCATGCTATGATGACATGTTTCTCTATTAGTTATGTATTATGGATACGTGTTCTTGTATGATAGTAATACTAACAATTGTTTTGTTTGATATGTAGTGGTGTAGAGATGTTGTTAATGATATTTTTGATTGATTTCCACCATCAGTTTGGTATTCTAATAGTGATGTATTGGAGAGAAATAATTTTTGTGGTTGATGAGAAAGTGGTGATGGAGTTGTACGCTCATGTTTATCAGCATATAAGGAGATTGTTGGTAGTTATTTTCATTGTGTCTTGCATGACTAATATGAAGATATTAATATAAAGTATAGATGGTTATTAGTTGCAAATGGTATATGGATGTCCACTTTTTTGGTTTCTAATGTTTACATTGAGATATGGTGATATAGTTGATGATGTTGACAATGTGTCTAATGGCAATGATAGAATCATGAGGTTTGGATAACTTGAGATATTAAGATGAGGATTAGATTCATGACAAAAGAATGAAGATATTGTACTACATAAAAAGGTGAAGTTTTTGGGATACCTTGGTCCTTGCGAGTTTGATAAAGAAAGTTGGTGCAAAAGTATGTATTGATGTGTATCTGAAAGAATGCACTACATTCCTCCACATTTGATGATATGGTCTTATGGATTTGGATATAATTTTTATGTTGTGTACATTACACTCCTATCTTTTTAGGTCCTTGGTGTTGCAACCAATATGGTTGGTGACTTCAATTGGCTAACAGTTTGGTTGTCTTTCAAAATTGGTCTAGAAAATTATCTACATTTCTCTATATGGATGTTTCAGGTGTTGTGTCTTGGGGGACATGTTTATAAGTTTTGTGTTGTGTCTTACTCCAATTTTTAGAAGTTGGTGTTATCTACAAGTAGTGATAATGGTAATATGTGTTTGAATAGCTCTTCAAAGTGAAGTGTTTAGTGTCAGTTGTGTTGTGCTAGTGTGACCTTGATATGGAAATATGAAGGATTTGAGAATTTTTTTGTATGTTCAAGGAACATCCTAGAGTATTCTCTACATGCTGCTAGATGGTTTTGTTTGATGGTGCATTGTGACTAGAGTGTTTATTTCAAGCTATATGTTCTGGTTCGACGAACAAGAGTTTCTCTTCAGCCTACGGTAAATCCTTGGGTGTCTCTGCTTTCCTTTAGGATTGTGTACATTTTTTGGGGTCCTACCTTGGCATGTGAGGATCTACATTGGGGTTTTCCATCTAGAAGACATGTTTTGTGCATACTAGTGATGTGCTACTTGGTGTATCTACATGCTACCTTATTGTCAACCTTTGGAGGATGTGTGATAGTGTGTAAATTATTCTAACAATTTAGAAAAAAGTGATATGATGTTTTTAGGTCTTCTCTATCTATTGGATCGAACCACTTTGACTACAATTATATATTTATGGCCACTTTTATAGGACCTATGTTTGTCCTTTGTTGTATCCAACCTTATTGATGTTTGTAATGAAGAAGATAGTATATATAGAAGATCAAATTGAGTTTGATGGTGTGGCTGAGTGTGAATCAATGTGTGTGTTTCATTTATATGATTATAGCATTTACAAAAGTCATTGATGTGAAGATGTGATAGAGAAAGAGTGTGGTGATTGTTGTGAAGTTGGTTGCTTGAGACAAAGATTCAAGGATAGCTTCACACTTGGAGATTGCTAGAGAAAATATTTTTGAAGGCTTATTAATTCCTAATTCATATATTCATGTACCTTGCTTGGGTATAGTGAGTCTTCTCTACAAGTTTTGTATCTTTCCTTGAGGCAATGAATCTTGGCCTACAAGTCCTTTATATCTTGCCCTGGGATAGTGCATCTTATCCTACAAATCCTTTAGGGAGTAGTTAACTTTCTTGGTAGTAAGCCTAAATCAATATTGTAATCATTTCATATACTGTGAGTTGCTTCTCATTGTGGTTTTTCCCATTTTATTTTTCCACATAAATATAGTGTTCTCTTGTGCATCTAATTCATTGTCTTATCTTTCATTGTTGAAGAATAAGGTTAAATTGTTCATGGATTATGAAATAAAGTTTGAGTATTTGGTCCAAATTGATTCACCCTTCCTCCTCTTAGTCCAAAAGTAAGTTCAACAATTGGTATCAGAGGAAAATTCCTCTAGAAGAAGCTTAACTACTCGAGGCATATATGTGATGGAACAAGATGAACTTTACAAGATTCTCAAGTTTGATGGCAAAAACTACTCCTTTTGAAAGATGAGGATGGAGTCATATTTGAAATTTATGGGATTTATAAATGTGAGGATGGAAGTTGTGTACTATGGATACTTGTTCTTGTATGATATTGATGCTAGAAATTATTTTGTCAAATATTCAATGGTCTAGAGATGTTTATAATGATATTTTTTTGGCAATATGTGTTGTCATTGTTGTCAATTCGATGTCTAATAAGATATGTTGTCCTATGCATGGTTTCTCATTGGTGACAAATGGTGAGATGTAATTTATGATATGGTGATTGGTTGGAGAGAGTAACTATTGCAATAATGAAGATATATATTGTCCTTGATCATATGGATCATTAAAAATATGGGAGATTTAGATACCTGATGGTTGTTGATTTGTATGTTATACTGCTTTGTGCTAGGTGTTAACATTGTAATTGAATGAAGACTTTTGGAATACTAATGGATGATTGTGGATAGTGCAGACTGTTATTTCAAGTATTGATATGGTGACTTAAAATGGATAATGGTCTAAGGATTGTTGTAGAATGTGTTGACATTAACAAATGATCTCGGGTTTTGGTTGAGCATATATTTTTTATCCACCCTTTTGGTGTTTATACCTAGCATACTATGGTGATATGTTGCTCTATTAGTTGTATATTATGAATACTTGTTCTTGTATAATATTGATATCGATAATTGTTCCATCAAATATGTAGTGGTATAGAGATGTTGTTAATGATATTTTGATTGATATCCACCATAAATTTGGTATGAATTTGATATTGCCTTTATATAGTTCCAAATAATTTGGAAGGAAAAGCTTCAAGATATACTTCATGAAGATCACCCCCAATATAATCTCATAAATCCTTGTAGAACCCACTTGGAAACCCATCACAACAAGGGTCCTTATCACCAACCATTATGTTCACAACCTCATTAAGATTCACAATGGAGAAGAATTAATCATAGAAATTTTTTTTCCCTGATGAAAGCCAATAAGGAACAATTTGAATGAATTCTTGAAGTAAATTATCCTTTTCAAAAGAGTTTTCCTAAGCTATGAAAACCTTCTCATAATGATTGATGAATGCTTGGAGAATATATGACAACTTGATGAGTATGAAATTTCCCTCTATTTTTTTGATGGAATGAGAAGTGTAACAAGCTCGAAAAAATTGAGAATATTCTTTTGAATCTTTATCACCAATTTTGAGCTAGTGAAGTCTTGATTTGATCTGAGCACCTATTGCTTAATTATTGTCAACAATTTTCTTTTATTCCTAAGCTTCACAGCTAAAACCTTGAAATTAAGGGATAAATAGTTGGAAATGAGATCCTTTATGACATGAAAAAGATAAAAGGTGGTAGCCTTGTATGAGAACCTCCTAAAAATAGCCATTTGGTAATCATATATTTATATAAAGTGAGACCTATATTATATAGCTCTATTCCACCATACAATCCACTTAGTTAGCTAAGTGGGATAGTGTTCAAGATTCCAAACTCTCTTAATATGATCCAATGTAGGTTGATAAATCATCAAAGAAGTATTAAAAAAGAATTGATACTTGCAATATTAGGATGGTCCCACTTACCATTTAATTTTTAAATTGATGGGATAGTGGTTTGGCAATGTAACTTTTGGCAATGACATGATCAAAAGAGAAGAGAAAAAAGATAAAGATAAAAAATGATTGTATGGAGATCATCATATGGTCAATTATTTTAAAGACCCTATCAGATCTAGCCTATATTTTTCTCTTAAAATGCCAAATTTTTTAGTATAGTGATTGCCCAGATTGGAATCATAAAGACCCAATTTATTTGAAAATATAAAACAATGCCTCCCATTCACCAGTTGTCCAATAAAAAGGAAAAGTACCATCTTTTTCATATTCTATTTTTATGATATTAAAAATGTTACATGAAACCCAAGTGTCTAGAGGCATTGAATATAAAATCCACTATCACATAAAAGATCTCTCAATGGTAGCCTTAGAAGCATAAGCTTTAATGATTCCAAAAGAATGATTGTAAATATTCATAAGTATATAGATCAAGCAATGAGATAGATATTTTGTATGGTTCGCCACATATGACTACCACCATGGTGAACAAAAACTAACCACGCATCCATGACCTACTTCATGATTGCTACTGAATGGAAGACCAATTGACTAGATAACGCAACATGCTACAAAAAGCATGAACCCTAAAATTTTAACTTCTTACAAATAAGAAACATCTATAGAAGAATGCTTCCAACAAGTATCCCACATGTAATACTTCTTAGAGATATTAGTGAAACTTCAGACATTCCAAGAGTGGAAATTTATGGATGAGAGTAAACAATTCCATTGTTATCCAACTCTTCTAAGGTGAAAAAGTGATCCTACAAAAACTTTAGATAGAAATAGTCGAATTGAATGTTTGGTGAAGAATCTCTCCATCTTTTAGAAATAAACTTATCTTCATCCAAGCACCCAAGAAGGTTGCATGAGAGTCATAGAAATTTTTGTGATTTGGGAGGAAAGCCTAACATTTTTTACTACAAAGAGAGTACCAATATTGGCTATGAAATCATAAAAATCCTTAGATGAGAATGTGCATCAGTTGAATTGACAAATATGTATTTTCCTTTCTCAAAATGATTTAAAATAATAGTAAACTTCCCTTTAGCAATATAGGACTCTTGATCTTTTTTGTGAGTTCTTTCAAAGACAACAATTTTTCCTTTTTTGGTGAATCACTATTAGCCATTTATTATCATCTTTCAAGGTGTTAGCCTTATAAGGACAAGAAGGGCTAGAGACTCAAGGTAGAGATTTAATCCTAGGAGATACTAGAGTGAAATATCAGATGTTATGCTTAGAATATTGATAGATTTGAACATCTATCAAATCTCTCAATTATTAAGATGGGTCAACTTCTACACAAATGCATTTTTTGAGGAGGAGCTTGATAAAAATGATTTGATTCAATACAAAATAAATTTCCCCAAAGAGGAGGTAATAGAGTGCAATAAATTTCACCTTAGTAAATGAAAAATGAAAAACCCCTTGGTGAGGTTTTGAACAACCTATTGGTAGACCCCATGCAAGACCTAATTTTTAGTAACACATTCAATTAACGTGATTTCAAGGGGACATATACCCACAAAGTAACATATAAGAGTGTATTACTCTAACCATTGTCATGTACTATCAAATTAAGGGATGGGAAATAGCACATCCCCTAGAAATTGAAAAGAAATACCTCATGAATTAATTTTGGTACAAACTTCCTAAGACTTGCTTGGAGGAGCCATGTTGAAAAGCGACCAAATTATTAACACTAGCAAGCAGTATTAGATTCAAGATGGTTGATGCCATATAAAGGAATTAAAAATCCAAAAATAATTGTAGAATGACAAGGGAAAAACTTGCACCTATGGCATGGTAAAACAAAAGGAAGGCCTAGAATCCAAAACAAATAAAAAACCCTACTAGAGAGCTCTATCCTAATCCATGTCCTTATATTTACTTTGAAATTAGAAGGATATGTTTTTATTCCTTTTTTTAAAGTACTATTGAGTGGAAATGGAGGGAAAACATCAAAATCGATGTTATAGAAATAAGAAACACTTTTATGAACTATGCTAGCTCTCATAACTTCACTCCATAAAAAATGAAATTTTAAAATGATAGAAAATACAATTATAAGGTTTTGTAATGAAAAATATTTAGGTTTAGAAAAAAGATATGTTATAAGGGTGCTCAAAAAATCAAGGTATAATTTTAAAATATAATGGTTATACAAAAAAATTTTAAAAAAAAGAAGATGATGAGAGGAAAGTTGAATAATAGTGGAAATATAATTAATTTATTTTATAATATTGAAATAATTATTTTACAGTTGATATCCTAAATAAAAAATTAAGGTATATAAAGAGAAACTACAATCTTCGAAAGAGCAAGTAGATTATATACAATAAAATGTTAATGTAAAAGATTATATAATATACATTTAGGAAAATGATAATCAAATTGTCGAGAAAAATAGGAAACCTAGCTATTTGGAAAAGTGATTACAAATTAATGTATTAAGAGATCTTTATTACAATACAAAAAAAAAAAAAAAATCGTTTCTCTAGGTAATTAAGATGAAAATTATTCTAAAATTTAATTTTATCATTCATTAATAAAAAGATAAAGTGGTGAGCAATAAATTCTTGTTCCAGTGTACAATCAATTAAAGATTCGTTAGTCCATGTCTATATATATAGGCAAATACTAATGTTTTTGTCTCAACAAATCAGCATTAATCTTATGCCGGTAACCGTGCATGACAAGGAAAAAATAGACATGCCAAAGCTTGATTTTTCTATTTTTATCACTATTTAAAAATAATCATTTATTTGGCTTGTCATTGGACATTGCATGTTTTCCTAGGGTTTCATTTTCTTGAAAAATATTTAAAAAAAATATTCAATAGGAAAGAGGGTAAATAAAATGTGTGGACAAGCACATGATTTGCACGATGAAAGACATGGAGAGTTTTCATTTAAATAGGTGTAGCCATCTCTCAACAATAAAACTTATGTACTGCTAGGCCATAGTAAAACCTAAAAATAGAGTGGGGCTATTTCTATCTCAGGGTGTACTTTTTGGTTATGCAAGCATCAAATAAATTTATACTCAAGTGTACAATAATATTTAATAGAAAAGTTTTTAATTTTTTGTTTTTTTTTTGTGCAATGGTTAACTAAGTTGGAAATATTCATTAGTTTTCATTTTGCATTCATGCATACTAGGGTCGTTGCATTCCAATTTTCTCATTTTAAGAATATGCATAAAATCTTGGAGGTCTAATGCTTTCTTGTTTTTCCCTAGAAATAGAAAGTCTTAAAATTATTCGATGAGCATGCAGTTCAAGAAGACATTCAAGAGGGTAAGTATGTCTTTGACTACCTGAATTATTTTCCATTTGTTAGGATTAAGGTTCCATCTACCTTGTAAATCATATGGAATTGTTCTAACATCCTTGGAAAGTGTCCTAATGCACTTAAGATG
Organism: Cryptomeria japonica; assembly: GCF_030272615.1. NCBI lineage: Eukaryota > Viridiplantae > Streptophyta > Pinopsida > Cupressales > Cupressaceae > Cryptomeria > Cryptomeria japonica. Next base: position 32,864,425 of record NC_081408.1, on the reverse strand, counting down.
TATTGGAAAAACAATTTATAATATTTAATTCTCACTATTGTTTGTAATATTCATAAAGAGTGATGGGTTCCACTAGAAATGGTAAAAGTGGGTTGTGAACACAATTATTTAATATTATTTTCTCAGTTGTAGACATATAGAATAATATATCGAAAGACTTAGGAAATGAATAAATGAGTAACCTTTATTCTTCTCCAAGTATGAATGTGGAATAGGCAACAAGTGTCTCTTGGTGTCTAGTTCTTTATTGCATTTAATGTAATGTTTATCTTGCAAGAATGGGTGCCTAAGTTGGGTGAAAAATATTAGAGCCAAAACTAGAGGAATTACGTGGGTTGTATTCATGAGGAATGAAGAGACTTTGGGAATATTTATTGATGGTTCTGGAACTCGTTCCATTCTATAAACTCATCCGTTTGGGTTTAAAATATGTGAAACAATTGAATGTAGATTTCTTTGTAGGAACATAAGATAGGTGGGAGGCGTAAGGGGGTTTATCACATGTGCATAGGTGCTGCTATGTTGGAGGAAAAGATGATAACATAAGTGATTGTATTGTAACCACATTTATTGTTCATAATGCAAGCTTGTCCTATCCTCTTGGTGGAGTTTTTTTCCCACGAGGGTTTCTTCATATAATTCCTCTTATATGTTGATTTTATGTTACTAATGCATGCCTCATTACTGCTATATTATGCTGATGTTATTGATTATTTATTATTTTTATAAGCTCACATAAGTTAGGTTGAATAAGCATGGCAAATAGTCTATTTTTTGGCAGCATTAAGAAGAAAGATCTAATCTTGGTTTTCCAAATTAAGGAAACTTGATTTTCAAATTTGCATATGAGTTCCATATTTTTATTTTATTAGATAGAGATTAATCTTCACAATATTTGGTATTGAACCTGTTTATTTTGACATGGTATCAAATGGGCTATTTATGAAAATATATTCATTACAAAAAAAATTGAATCATCACCTCTTTGTGTTCATGGAAAATCAAAATATATATATATATATATATATATATATATATATATATATATATATATATATATATATATATATATATATATATATATATATATATATTAATGCATTCCCATGGCCTCTCTCATATTAGTAGTGGCTAATATAATCAAGTATTTTGTCTCACTCCTTTGGATTGTTGATGTATTCAACAACCTTGCACCATTATTTTTACATCTTCATTCATCATAGACCAATGGTAACTCTCATTAAATGGGTAACTCTCATTAAATGGCCAATGTTTTGTCAACTCCAAAATGTCAACACCAATCTCCATACATTTCTCTCTTATTAAGTTTTCCCTCATTGAGCCTTGAGGTATACACAACCTCTTTCCTTTAAACAATAAATTATTTTGAATAAAATAGTCCAACCATGTGTTATATCCATCCCAATTGGACTTTTACATATTGCCCAAGCTTATTTCATATCTGCATATTCTTCATACAACTCACACATGAAATAAAAACCAACAACACTTACCCTCATCTCATTTACCAACAAACATCTCCTAATTAATACATCAACAACTCTATTTGATTTGTCACTTCTATTCTTTAAAAAAATCAATAATTTTGAAGAAAATCTACCCATTTCACATGATTTTGAATCAATTTACTTGGCTATTAATAAATTATAATGTGTGATGATTGGTGTACAACACAAACTTCTTTTGTAACATGTAATGCCTCCACTTATTGAGTGTGTGCACAATTGCATAGAACTCTTGATCATACATAAAATATTTTTATTTTTCTTCTTTTAGCTTCTGGTTGAAGTAAGTCATTGGTTTGTCCTCTTGAAATAAAACTCCCCTTATTGTTGTCCTACTTGCATCACAATCTAGGGAACACTTTCATGAGCTTCTCCATCACCTTTTCCTTCAATATATTAAAACTATTCTCTATTGTTTTTGTCCAAACAAACTCCTCCTAATTACCTTTCATTGTTTATGTAATTGGTGCACAAATTCCACAAAAAGTTTGAATAAACTTCTTATAAAAGATCGCTAACCTTTGGAAGCTTCTTGATTCAAACATACTCCTTGGTGAAGGTCAATCAATGATTGTTTTTACTTTCTCCAAGTCCATTTCTAGACCACGATTAGAAACCACAAACCTCAAATACACTCATTCTTCTTTCGTGAAGCTAAACTTCTTCAAATTGAATAGCAGCTTCTCTTCTTTTAGATTGTGTAAAACTTATCTAACATGTTGCAAATTTTCTTCTTTTTTCTTACTAAATATTATAATATCATTGAAATACACAATTACAAACTTACCAAGATATAGATTCAACACTTAATTCATTAATTTTATGAAATTTCTTGGAGAGTTTGTCAATCTAAATAACATCACCAACTATTTGTATAGTCAATCTTTGGTTTTGAATGTGTTTTCCATTCATCTCCCTCTCTTGTTCCTATTTTATTGTATCCACACTTCAAAACAATTTTAGTGAAGTATTTAGCTCCACTTAAGAAAACCATCATAACATCCATTTGTGGCAATGCAAACTTGTATCTGATGGTTATCTTGTTTATTTCTCCAGAATCCATTCACATTGTTAATTCCACGTCCTTATTGGGTTCCAAGAATTTTGGAACAACACATAAACTCAAGCTTTATCTAATCATCCCTTTATCAAGCAACTTGTGTACTTGCCTATTTATTTCATCATTCTCCTTAGGTGATTTATTTAGAAAACTTGCACTAGGAATTAAATCCATACAATAGCTTATGCTCCTCATGGATAGTAATCCATTAAGAAACCCCTTCATCAATATATCTACATAATCCTATCAGAATCTTTTGAAGTTCCATCAATATTTCATCCTCTTTCTTCATTGTCCCAACAATAGAAAACTTCAAAATAAATGAAAAACATGTCTTCTCCTTCTTCAACTCGTTCAAAAAAAATGGAAACCAAACACATCTTTATTTTGTCTTCATTTTCTTATTCTCTATTCTTCAATGGGCTATATATGTGCTCTTTTCCATCCTTATTTATATTATAGGTATTCAATTTACCATCATGAACAACTTGTCTATCAAATTCTCATGGTCTTCCCTAAAGGATATGACACGCATCTATTACCATCAAATCACACACAATTTTATCTTTGTGGTTTCCAATTTGACATCTCACGAAACATTGATAATTCACCAAGTGATGCTCCTTTTGTAACCATAAAAATCTATATGGGTTGGGATGTTCGACTCTCTTCAATTTCAAATTATCCATCATTTCTTTAATTACTATGTTATCAGTGCTACCACTATCCATAATGACTTTGCAACACTTTTCACTCACCTTGCACCTTGTTTAAAATAGATTCCTTCTTTGGATTGGCTCCAGTCTCTCCTTTTCTAGATTCAACAAAAAATTTCACATCATTGATTCTCCATATTTGGGGTTTTTTCTATTATTTCTTGAAGTATCCTTTTTCATTTTCAGCATATGCTATATGCATTCTTATCACTTTTCGCTCTCCTCCATCGTGTTGGGTTTATGGAAATTCAAATGTGAATACCACATTTCCTCACATTGGAAACATGTAGCACTAAAACCTATTCCTCTACCTCTTCCAAATAACCCTCTTCATGAGAGTAATGTCCTTTGTCTTTGTCTTATCATGTTCTTGCATGAGACATGCTTTCTTCCTCTTGCTTATTTATATAATGTCTAACACTCAATATTACTAGATTTCCACAATCCATGAAATTAAACTTGTTGTTGGTTCTGGATTAGTTTGTATGTATTTTTTTACATCAACATTTTGGATCACACTCCATGATCCATCATCAAGATGATAGAGAGCATAAAAAGATTGAAAAAATACACGCAAACTAATATAGCAACAACAACAAGTTTAACCTATACCACTCCTTCATATCGTTTTCCATGTAAAAATCTACATGTACCTCAGAAGATGTTTTGGTGTCTCCCTGTAATCTTCTCTCATTCCTCATTTTTTACATGCTTGTTTTAATCTTCTCTTCGGCCTTGGAAGATGTTTTTTTTGTCTCTTTGCATTCTTTTTTCATGCTAGCTTTAGTGTCATAAATTATATCTGAACATAATTTCATACTCACTTGGGCCTCACTTTGGCATTTATGCCTTATATGCCATGATTATGCATGATTATTCTCACACCAAATCCATATCTACAATCTTCATCTCTTTCTCTATTCTTTGGAATTTTGTTCAGCTTGGATGGACTGGATAGGGATTCCTAGCACCATTTTCCTCTTAGACAAGGAGACCTAGAGCCCTTGTCTAGACCAAAAGGGCCCAATTTCAAACCCTCTAACTGTCAAGAAATTTTGATCAGGAACCTAAATCATGTGTCCCTTCTTCTTCATAATTATCAATACATTCCATTACGGTAGGTATAAAAATATTTGCCCCTTGAATTGAAACATCTCTCTACAAGTTTTCAATTACTATACTTTTTCAAATTCAATTGAGCAAGTAATCAAGCATCATTAGAGAAGTGAAGGAGAGGTCAAGTCTTCAGGTTTTAAGAATTCAAAATGGAAAATAATACTCATAAGGGTGTAACATTTCAATTAAGCATTTCAATTTCAAATCTAGCCTTTATCTTTTCAAGGCACACTTTTCATTTTATTTCAATTCAACATAGGGTTAATTCCAAACCCACAGTTTCACATAGGAAAACACCTATCAATGCAATAATAGATTTCCCTCTTGTGTTTGTAGGGGGGAATATTTGAACACAACAATTATAAATTTGAAAAGTGGAAACGGGATGCACAAGACCTAATTTTGAAGAGACAAAAACACTGGGACAAGATCACCTAGCATCTTTGTCCAGCACTTTTTTGATAATTTTTAAAGGAGCTACCTAGAGTGACATGTCGATTTTGAAACTATTTTTATTATCTTCATTTGATAGTTTTAGGACAAGGTCACCTAGCATCTTTGTCCTAAATTTTCAAGCCTAGATTTCAGGCATAGGTTCCTCTCTACTTTTCATTTCTAGATCTATACCTGATATTTGCATATATGTTCTAAAACTATTTGAGCATGCTAATTATTATTAGTTATACATAATTAACCCTTATTCATGCATTAAATTCATATCATTTTAATAATTACCCTCACTCAACCAAGAAGTATTGAGTTCATCTTGTGTCAACCCTTTTCCTAACAAGTCTGAGGTTGAACCAATTGAGTTCATTCTCCTTCCAAATGTGGTGTTGTGAATGTTGGATTTGGTTGATCATTGTTATTGCTAGGATATTTTGTTGTCATTTATGTCAACATATTCCTTTGAGTTATTCCGGTGATTTTGGGAAGAGTTTTTGATCCGGTTTTGTAGTTTGGTTTCGTTGATCACTGTTTTATAGAATCCGATATTTCCTTCGGTATATTCTGATGTGATCAGATCTTCTATTGAGACTTTGGATTATTATTTGGTATGATCTTGTGTATCTTTATTTCAGATGGTTCGTTATTTGGTGCTCTGAAAGTTATCTTTCCTCGTGATAGTTGTTGATTGGTTGTGTTCTTGAGCTTTGAGACGTTGACCGATGAAGATTTGAAAAGAGGAGTTGGTGCAACTATTTTGGATGATTCAAATGTGCTTGTTGGTGTTTCCTAGTCATTTCCTATTTGGTTTGGTGATCTGCATTGATCGTTGTGTGATTTTTTTGTGATTTCTATGAACCAGTGATGATTTGCATGTTATGCAGTATTTTTGGTGGTGTAGCATGTTGCGGTTGATCTTGGTGGGATTTTCGATGGATGTAATCATTTGGTAATTTGAATTAGGTCCATGCTATTTAATGTAAACCATAATATTGGTCTGGTGGTCGATTTTTGTATCATGCAATGTAATTTTGTAATTATGAGTTGAAGGTTGAGGGTTTAGTCGACCTTGTTATCAAGGTTGATGATTTGTATATATAGGTGAGATGTTTATGTAATTAAGGTGTCGATATTGTGTCTGCATTATTAGGGAGAGGTGAATATTTGAATAAGGATATATCATTCAATGAAGTGTTGAGGTGTGATTGGTGTTGCTGAGAAGATAGTTGTGCTTAACCGGAACTGTCATCAGGCATTTTTAGATGCTATTATTGCAGTTCATTCCTTTCAAATTGTAGTCCAAATCATATTGTAAGTCAGTGAGGCTTCTCTGAGGGTTGTAACCTTTCGGGCATATATCTTTGAGCAGTGAGCTCTAGGCAGTGTGTGTGAATGCATGTGCATTCCCCATTGTAATATTTTCACATACTACTACAGAGTATGATCTTACTGTAGGTAGGTTCCCACCATGGTTTTTCCCTTAACCGGGTTTTTCACATCAAAATCTTGGTATTGTGTGTTGTGCTGGTAATTTTCTTATCTATTTATTGCTGCATTTTATTAGTTTATATTTTGGAGTTTGATTTGTTGTGATCTAGTGAAGACTGATTCACCCCACCCCTCTTAGTCTTCCTTCTTGATTGCTGAATTTTTTTTTGGTGAGTTCAATTCTTTTTGTGAGATGCATGGAATCATAAGACAGCTATCTGCTCCTAAGACTCCACAGTAGAATGGGATTATTGAAAGGAAGAACCGTATTGTTTTAGATGTTTCAAGAACCATGTTGATTGAAGGAAATGTTCTGAAGGCCTACTAAAGAGAAACTATTAGCATTGCAGTCTATACATTCAATACAATTCATATCAAAGGTGATACCGGTAAGACCCCTTATGAGCTTTGATTTGGTCATGTTCCTACTGTGAAATATTTCAATTTTTTTGGTAGCAAATGCTATATCAAGAGAGATGGGGATATTGAAAAGTTTGATGCTAGAAGTGATGAAGGTATCTTTTTGGGATATTCTATAAATAGCAAAGCCTACCAGTGCTATAATAGGAGACTAAGAAACATAGTTGAGAGTGCAGGTGTGAAGGTAGATGAAAACCTTTGGAACAATATCAGAGCTTATGATGAAGGTCAACATGTTGTTTTAGCTCGTATTCAGCCTTAAGAGCCTAAGCAGAATGATCTGGTAGAGATTGTGAATCCGAAAGTTGTTGGTGGTGGTGATAATGTGTGGGAGCCTAAAGATCAGAATAATTAGAAGAATCTAAGGTATGTAAGATTGAATCATTTTGAGAATCGGATTATTGGTGATAAGAATAAAGATGTGATGACTAGAAGAAGATTAGCTACATAAGAAATATGTTTGATTTCTAAAGTTGAACCTAAAGATGTTGTTGAATCCTATAAAGATGATAATTGGATTAGAACCATGGAAGAAGAGTTAGATCAGACTAAAAAGAACAACACTTGGGAACTTGTACCTAGACCTAAGGATAAAAATGTTATTGGTACAAAATGGGCTTTTTAGGAATAAATTGAATGAAGTTGGTGAAGTAGTCAGAAATAAAGCTAGACTGGTCTGTAAAGGATATTCACAGCAACAAGGGATTGATTATGAAGAAAATTTTGCTCCGGTTGCCAGAATTGAAGCTGTTAGATTGTTTCTTGCTTACGTTGCTTATAAAGATTTCAAGGTATATTAGATGGATGTCAAATTTGTATTTTTGAATTGTGATCTAAAATAAAAAGTTTACATTGAATATCTTGATGCATTTTCACTCTCAGATGATGGAGACATGGTATGTAAGTTGAAGAAAGCACTTTATAGATTGAAACAAGCCCCTAGCGCCTGGTATGATAGATTAGACAAATTTACTTGCTAAAATTGGGATTTATCAAAGGTGTTGTTGATAGTAATCTGTACTTTAAGATTCAAAATGATAATATTTTGATTGTTGAGTTCTTTGCTGATGACATTATCTTTGGTGGTGATGATGATATGAGTATGAAGTTTGCTAGTGATATGAAAAAAGAATTTGAGATGTCTATGATTGGTGAGATGAAATTTTTCTTAGGTTTACAGAATGCATAGACAGGAATAGGTATCTTTATATCTCAAACTAAGTATGTGAAGGAATTGTTGAATAAGTTTGGACTAGATGATTCCAAACCGGTTGGAACTCCTATGGTGACTGTTTGTAAATTGTTTAAAAATAATGAATCTCTTAAAGCTAATCAGAGTTTGTATATATCTATGGTTGGTGGACCGCTATATCTGACTCAGACCAGGCCTGACATTATGCATGTTGTGTGTATGGCTGCTAGATATCAAGCTAATCCGAAGGATAGTCATTTCACTATTGTTAAAAGAATATTCAGATATCTAAAAGGAACTAAGGATTATGGTTTATGGTATCCAAATAATAATGATTTCATGTTATGTCATTACACTGATGCAGATTGGGTTGGTGATGTTGATGACTAGAAGAGTACTACCGGTGGATCATTATTTTTAGGTAAGAAGTTGGTTTCATGGGCTAGCAAGAAACAAGATTCGGTATCTTTATCTACTGTTGAAGTTGAGTACATTGTTGTTGCTAGTAATTATATACTGTGATAATTCTAGTGCTATGAACATGTCTAAGAATCTGGTGCAACATTCAAAGACTAAGCATATATCAATCAAATATAATTACTTGAGAGAGAAAGTCAATGAACAGAAGGTGAAGCTGGAATATTTATCTACAAAGGAACAAATTGCTGATATTTTCACTAAGTCTTTGCCTGCAGATACATTTGTCTATTTGAGAGACAAGTTAAGGGTATCCACCCCTCCTGATGAGAATTAGATGCATTGGGTTGCATCGATATGGTGGAATTCAAATCCTTACTCTTTTATCTGAATTGATGAGTTGGTGCTTCTCCTCTGCCGAAGTAGTCTGTGTTTTGGGAAAGAGATTTTTGGTTATGTGTTTTAAGGGGAGTGAGTTTGATTTTTTGTTTCGATGACCTTTGGCATTTTTGTCAAAGGGGGAGAGAGATCATGTAAAAAACTACTTTATCTATCTTGATCTTAGGGGGAGTTTGTTGGTGATATCTTCTTTCTTTGCATTGACTGTTTTTCACATTCATATGTTGCCATCAATGCCAAAGGGGGAAATTGTTGGATTTGGTTGATCATTGCTACTGCTAGGATATGTTGTTTTCATTGATTTCAACATATTCCTGCGAGTTATTTTGGTGATTTTGGGAAGAGTTATTGATCCGGTTTTGTAGTTTGGTTTTGTTGATCACTATTTTGTAGAATCGGGTATTTCCTCTGGTATATTCCGGTGTGATCATATCTTGTGCTAAGACTTTGGATTATTATTTGGGATGATCTTGTGTAACTTTATTTTAGATGGTTTGTGATTTGGTACTCTGCAAGTTATCTTTCTTCGTGACAGTTGTTGATTGGTTGTGTTCTTGAGCTTTGAGACGTTGACCGATGAAGATTTGAAAAGAGGAGTTGGTGCAACTGTTCTAGATGATTCTAACATGCTTGTTGGTGTTTCCTAGTCATGTCCTATTTGTTTTGGCAATCCGCATTGATCATTGTGCAATTTTTTTGTGATTTCTATGAACTAGTGATGACTTGTGTGTTATGCAGTATTTCTAGTGGTGTAGCATGTTGCAGTGGATCTTGGTGGGATTTCCAGTGGATGTAATCATTTGGGAATTTGAATTAGGTCCAAGCTATTTAATGTATATCATAATATTGGTTTGGTGGTCGATCTTTGTATCATGCAATGTAATTTTTATAATTATGAGTTGAGGGTTGAGGGTTTAGCCGACCTTGTTATCAAGGTTGATGGTTTGTATATATAGGTGAGATGTTTATCTAATTTAGGTGTCAGTATTGTATCTACATTATTAGAGAGCGGTGAATGTGCGAATAAGGATATATAATTTAGTAAAATTTAAAGGTATGATTGGTGTTGCAGAGCAGACAATTGTGCTTAATCGGAATTGTCATCAGGCATTTTTAGATGCTATTATTGCAGTTCATTCCTTTCGGATTGTAGTCTGAATCATATTGTAAGTCGGTGAGACTTCCCTGAGGGTTGTAGCCTTACAGGCATATATCTTTGAGCACTGAGATCTAGGTAGTATGTCTGAATGCATGTGCATTCCCCATTGTAATATTTTCATATAATACTGCAGAGTATCATCTTACTGTGGATAGGTTCCCACCATGGTTTTTCCCTTGACCGTGTTTTCCATGTCAAAATATTGGTGTTGTGTGTTGTGTTGTTAATTTTCTTATCTATTTATAGTTGCAGTTTATCAATTTATGTTTTGGAGTTTAATTTGTTGTGATCTGGTGAAGACTGATTCACCCCCCCTCTAAGTCTTCCTTCTTGATTGCTACTAACAGTGAAATAGATTTAAATCTTAGTTTTAATGCATAAAATAGTGAACCCAATTTTTTAACATATATTATGTGTATCATGCTTATCTCATCTTGAATTTAATTGTGTAACCATTCACACATCTTGACACCACATCCATATCATCTTCCTAATGCCCCGGTTAGATATATTGTAAATCTGAGTTTCCTTAACGTGTTGGCATTTGCATGAAGATTGCATTAATGATATGCTATATTATCATTGATGTCAATTGAACCAGTAATGGTATTTATGATATTGTTGATATTGTTGTTATTATTGATATTGTCTTGTAACTGGTATGAAGAGATTTGTGGAAGATGTTGTAAACCGATATGCTAAGTTTGTGAGTTGAACCGGTAAACTAGTGTATAAGGTTAAACCCTTTTCTATGCATTGTAACAGGTAAACCCTACCAGTTGTTTCTTGGTAAACCCTAATCAATCAAATTTGTTGGTTTAAGATCTAATGATGAGCGATAATGATGGTGACACATGTGATCACTGAATGAGGATAAGTTCATATTGTTTTGGCATGTTTGTTCATTTGTTTGGTTTTCTAGGGAATGAGCAAAGTGGATTGCATCTAATGCATAGTGCGTGATGAGTTACAAATTCCAATGAAGTGGTGATCATGGAGCGGTTGGAATTTTCTTGAAGAATGTGAAAAGACTGTTATGATTTCTAACGGTCAAGATTGAACTGACTTCTTTGTAATCTCTATGAGAGAATTAGATTTTTGTTGTGCTACCGACCTGATTGATTTCTATTTAAGGTCGATGAAGTTGTTTATAAGAGTGTTGGCAAAGTGTTGGCTGAAACCAATTGAGCGTGTGGTCACCTAACCAAAGAATGGATCTGCAGTTTGTGTAGAAGCAGATTGAAACTTAAAAGGATCTGATCAAGCAAATGTAGTGCTATTCAGACAGATCAGAAAACCTATTGTTTTCTAACAATTACAACAGAATTGAAATCCCCTAACTGGGTAAGCTCTAACAAGCTTGGTTACTTCTTAAATCATCTAACAAGGTGGTCCATTAGCTTGGATTCTCAAACCCTCTACCAAGGTTACCCCTAATAGGGTATTTTACTTTTTCATCAAGGCATTTTGTAAATCCCTTAACCGAGTGATTCCTAACAGAATCAGTTCTTAACAGGACTTATTATAAAAGCTTTAACAATCTTGGCTCCTAACAGGGTAAACTTCAGAAGAGTTCAAATAGCTATCCTTGTGAGTCTCATCTCACTGTGGTTTTTACCTATTTGGGTTCGGCATGTATAAACATTTATGTCAAGTGGTGAATGTTTTTTCTGGTTATGATCTTATTTGTTGATTTGATTGACTACTTAACTATTCTGATAAGGCATGATAATTGGAAGCATTGAGATATTGAATATGTTGAGATATGATTAAGCATCTTTATGTTTACAAGATTGAAGTTGTTTACTATTAAGTTGTTATAACAGTTAACCGGTTGATGTTGAGTACTGATCTTGATAGTGAAAGTTTACTTTGTGAGTTTGAATTTGAGATTGGGAAATTTGTATCAATTTTTCAATATACTAATTCACCCCCCCCCCCCCCACCCTCCTCTCAATATTCTACCGGATACTTATTCTTTCATCATACCATCAATTGGTATCAGAGCAACTCAAGTCCTCTTTAACCTAAAAGCCTAACAGCTTGAGGAAAAGATCTTGTAGATCATGATGAAGAAGGAAGGTCTAAAGTTCAACAAAAATAACTATAGGATATGGAGTGATAGAATAAATATTTACATTAAGAGTCTGGAAAGTCAGTATTGGGATCATGTAGAAACTAAGTATATTGAACCTACTGGAACTCTGATTGATGATCAAAAGAAAGAACAGCAAGAAATCATCAAGCATTGGAGGCTATTATCAGTTCCCTATCTGAAGCTGAATATGTAGATGTTCATGGTCTTGAAACTGCATATGAAGTATGAAAAAAACTTGAAGAGATTTATAGCAGTGATGAGCATGTTAAGATTGCTAAAGAGGAGAGCCTAAGAGGAAATTTTGATGACATAAGAATGTCTAAAGGTGAGAATATCCAGCAGTATGGTCAAAGGATAAAAGAGATAGTTGGTGAAATAAAGAGTGTAGGAGGGAAAGTGGAAGATGCCACAATGATCAATAAGGTACTGAGAACCCTACTACCGGTCTATGCTATCCAAGTTGCAGCTATTCAAGAGTTGAAGTCCATTGACAAAAATAAGGTAACTCTTGACTCTATCATTGGCAAACTTACTGCTTTTGAATTAAATGGCTATGATGGTAGAGTACAGAAATCAGAATCTACATTCAGAGTTTCTGTCTCTAACCCATCTGTGAGAAAACGTAGAGATACTTGTCATGGTTATGAATCTAGATCCAGTAGAGATGTTGATAATGAAGACAACTTAGTGGAACTTGAAGCATTGTTGGCAAAACAACTGCCTAGAGGTACTAGGAAATATAGAGGTAAACTACCTTTAAAATGTTTTGCAAGCAACAAGATTGGTCATATAGAAACTAACTCTCCTAATGGTGAAATAAATACAAGAGAGACAAATTCAAGAAGTATAAAGGCAAAGGCAAGAGAGATTGTCTTAGTTCTATTGATAGTGGTATTACTAATGAAGAATCTATTGGCATTATAACAGACAAGAAGAGATTGTTGGCATTCCAATTACAATAAGAGATTGTTGGTATTTCAATAAGGATATTGAGAAGGTTGTTGATGATTATGGATATAACTGGTTAAGGATGTTTACTGTCTTAACAATATTATTTTGTCATTGATGTCAAGAAATTGATTTTTTGATTCAATATGATGTTGCCATATCTTAAGAAATATGTTTTGAAGAGAATTAAGTTGTCTGTAAAAGACACAAAAAGAATGTGATGAATAAGGGGAGGAATAAGTTATTCAATGGGCAACTACTACCGAGTTAGACAATGATGAGATCATGATGTTTAGATTATTTTGATATCCTACATATGCTATTGTTTGTAAGGTTAATACTATACTATGTTACCAAGCAAAGAACCTAGTCGGTAAACCCTAAGGTTATTGCTATCAGTTAATGAAGGCAGAATGTCTACCGAGTGAAGTTTAGTATTTACCGAGTTGCAACTGAGTAATAACAGAATGCATTGAATGAATAAAAGCATTATTTAATGAAGGAAGTTGATGAGCTGGATATGATTAACTGATTAGTATGCCACGCATGAAGTTTGTTAAGAATCTATGGCAATGAAAGATCGGCAGGAAGATCTACAGCTTAGATTGAACCGCAATACCCTAGCACAACTTCTAAGAAATGTATGCAAGTTTCAAGGCAAGGTAAAACATTTTGAGATCGAAGGATACATTGAACCTGGTCAAGATTGAAGATCTGATCGCTATGATTGATCATGGGAAATGTGATCAAGGAGATTAAGCGGTTTGCAAATTATTTATAAATAAAGAACTGTTGATAAACAATGTATGCGGGCAAGTGTAAGCACAGGGATGATACATAGTGATTATCGAGCACGGAAGCTTGAAGACCTATTTGAAAAATAGAGTAAGGAGCCCAGCAGAGGGACAAGATAAGTCCTATAACAAGATTGTATTGAGAAAATAAGAATTTGCTTCAGCATTTTAGATGCAAAGTTGCAGACATATTTACTACTGTTGTTTATTTGTAAGTGATAGAAAATCTCTTAACTGAGTGGACTTAACAGTCTTATTTGTAAATCCTCTAGCAAGGTGACATTCTGATTGATTGTTTGAAACCCTTTAACAAGGTCACTTCTAACAAGGTGAAGATCCTAACAAATTTGAGGGAAATCCCTTAACCGGGTCACATCTAGCAATGTGTTTGTAATCTTTAACAGGATTTGCTTTTAAGCAAGCATACTCTAGAAGAGTATATTTCTTAGTGGGTCCGAAATCCCATAGTGGTTTTTCCCTATTTGGGTTTCCACATTAAATCTGGTGTTATATGTTGTGTGATATTATCTGTTTATGAGTTTGCATGTTTCACAATTTTTCTGATAAGGTTACCGAGGTTGAATCTGATGAATATATTGAAGATTAAATTTGTATGATTCACATCCCCCCCCTCTCATCTTATTAACAGAATCTGATGATGATGCTAGTGAAGATATTGTGTTTGTATCTATTAAGGAAGAGATATCAGATCAGAAGGCACTAGTGTCTAGGATGGATAACTCTGATGATTGGATCATTAATAGTGGTTGTTCACATCACATGACTGGTGATCGAAGCAAATTTCTTTCCTTGAAGTAATTTGATGGTGGTGTTGTCATATTTGGCAATGACTCACCCTGTATGGTAAAGGTAAGGGAGTTATTTCTCTTAATGGGAAGAGTCGTGTTGATGATGTCTATTGGGTTGAAGGCCTAAAGCACAATATTTTGAGCGTGGCACAACTTAATGACAGAGGATACCCACTAGAGTTTAGAAATGGTATGTGCAAAATCTTTGACAACAAAGGTGAATTGATTGCAACTGGGAAACAAACGAGAGGTAATCTATTTCATCTTAATCCTAAAGTTAGCAACTGTTTGATTGCAAAGATAGATGATAGCTGGCTTTGGCATAGGAGATTTTGTCATATAAACTTTAATAACATTGTTAAAGTGAGAAAGTACAAGATAGTAAGAGGTCTACCTTAGCTAGATAAACCAGTTAATGCTCTTTGTAAAGAATGTCAGTTAGGAAAGATGACTTCTTCAACTTTCAAGAGCAAGTCCTTCTCAGCAGAGCACTTGTTAGATTTGGTTCATACAGATCTATGTGGACCAATAAGAACAAGAAGCATTCAAGGTGATAGATATTTCATGATATTCACTGATGATTGTTCAAGGATGATGTGGGTCACATTCTTGAAAGATAAGAATGAAGCTTTTGGTAAGTTCAAGGCATTCAGGGCCTTGTTTGAGAAAGAGAGTGGCAAAAAGATAAAATGTCTGAGAACAGATCAAGGCGGTGAATTTACTTCTAATGAATTCACTAAGTATTATGATAAGAATGGTCAAGCGGCATCTTTTTGCACCAAGGGCACCACAGCAGGATGGTATAGTAGAGAGGAACAACCGGTCAGTGATTGAAGCTGCTAGGACAATGTTGATACAAGAAAGTGTAGCGAAAACATTTTGGAAAGAAGCTATAAGTACAATTGTCTACACAATGAACTGAGTTCTGATGAAAAGAGGTAAGGACAAGACCCCTTATGAATATTGGTATGGGAGATCACCTGATGTTAGTTATTTCAAAATATTTGGTAGTGAGTGTTTTATTAAAAGAGGTGATTATATTAGCAAGTTTGAAGCTAAGAGTGATGAAGGCATATTTCTTGGCTATTCCACCAAGAGTAAGGCCTATAAATGCTTCACAAACCAGACATAGAGAATTGTTGAGAGTGTTGATCTTCATGTAGATGAATGTCTTGAAGTCTCAGAAGGAACTAGTTTAGAGAAAAAGGATGAAGATCCTTGCATTTTTCTTTTGGAACCTGAACCTGTTAAATCAGAAACCGGTAAAGCAAATCCTAATGTACTTGTTCAACCGGAACAAATAAATTCAGAAGAAGATGATAATGAAGAAGATGAACCTAAAGAGAATGGTCATGTTATTCCTAGGTATGTGAGACTGAACCACAATCCTGAGCAGATTATTGGGGATAAGGATGTTGGAGTACTAACTAGAAAGAAAATAAGAGATAACCCTTGCATGATCTCCACCATTGAACCTAGAAGTTATAAGGAGGCATTTGGTGATGATTATTGGGTTAAAGCTATGGAGGAGGAATTGGATCAAATTGAGAAGAACAACACTTGGACCCCGGTACCCCAACCAGTAAACAAGAATGTTATAGGTACTAAATGGGTATTTAGAAAAAAGTTAAATGAAGATGGTGTTATAGTTCGTAACAAGGCAAGATTCGTTTGCAAGGGTTATTCTCAAGAAGAAGGAGAAGATTGTAGAAAAACTTTTGCACTAGTAGCGAGACTAGAAGGTGTCAGAACTTTACTTGCATTTGTAGCCCATAAGAAGTTCAAGGTATACCAGATGGTTGTTAAGTCTATATTTTTTAATGGGATATTGAAAGAAGAGGTATACATAGAGTAGCCTAGTGGTTATGCATTAAGAGATGAGAAAGACATGATATGCAGATTGCATAAAGCTTTGTATGGATTGAAGCAGGCACCCAGAGCATGGTATGAACAGCTTCATACACATCTGATGAAGATAGGCTTTGCAAGAACCAATGATGATAGTAATATTTATCTCAAGTATGAAGGAGATGAAATACTGGTCAGTGAAGTATTTGTTGATGATATCATTTTTGGAGGTAATGATGTCATGAGCAACAGTTTAGTAGATGAAATGAAAAAAGAGTTTAAAATGTCCTTAGTAGGGGAAAAAAACTTCATAGGCTTGCAAATACAGCAAATGAAGAATGGTATTTTCATTACTCAATCTAAGTATGTGAAAGAGGTTTTGAAGAATTTTGGAATGAGTGACTGTAAACTAGCTGGAACACCAATGGTTACAGGTTGTAAGTTGTCCAAGGAGGATGCATCTAAGTCTGTTGATGAAAAGGAATACAAGTCAATGATTGGCAAATTACACTATGTTGTTCACAGCAAACCGGATATTTCCCATGCGGTTGGTATAGTTGCAAGATTTTAGAAGAATCCAAAGGAAGCACACCTGATTGCAACCAAGAGAATTTTTAGGTATCTGAAAGGTACAGTTGACTATGGATTATGGTATCCATATGGAGGAAACTTTGATTTGAAGGCATACACTAATGTTAATTGGGTAGGAAATACTAATGACAAGAAAAGTACTACTGGTGGAGCATTCTTTCTAGGGGGGGGGCTAGTTTCATGGAGTAGTAAGAAGCAGAGTTGTACTTCTCAATCTACTATTGAAGCTGAGTATGTTGCAGCTTATATGAATTGCACACAAGCTATTTGGATGAGGCACATTTTGGAAGGTTTTAAGATGAATATCTCAGATTCTATAAAGATTTTATGTGATAATACAAGTGTCATTAATATTTCTAAGAATCATGTTTTGCACGCTCGTACCAAGCACATTGAATTGAAGTATCACTTTTTGAGGGAAAAAGTTCAAAGTAAAGATGTTATCTTAGAGCATGTTTCTACCCAGGAGAAGCTTGCGGATATCTTTACCAAACCTCTGCCTAAGACCACTTTTGAGTATCTTAGAAGTCAGTTGGGGATTGTCCCTCTTCATGAATTTAGTTGAGCATGATGCTAATTGCATTAGTCCCTGGATTACTTGTAGAATTTTACATGGATTGATGAAGAAGTGGATGTAGTCCACAGGGGGAGCATCAAGTTGCAGTATGTTGTTGATGCATAGTGAAAATTTGACATTACATGTTTTACTTTCAATTTGGCATTGTTGTCAAAGGGGGAGAAGAATTATGTGACTAGAAAAGGGAAACTAGCAACAGGCTGAAGATAGACAGAGCATGGTGAATACTTGGTAATGTAAACCAGGATTCCTATTCACCAATCATAGCAGCAATTAGAGGCGTTGATATTTGTATTGACATCAATGCCAAAGGGGGAGATTATTGGAATTTGCATGAAGATTGCATTAATGATATATTATGTTGTCATTAATGTTAATTGAACCAGTAATGGTATTTGTGATATTGTCGATATTGTTGTTATTATTGATATTGGCTTGTAACCGGTAGGAAGATCTTTGTGGAAGATGTTGTAAACCGGTATGTTAAGTTTGTGAGTTGAATTGGTAAACCAGTGTATAAGTTTAAACCCTTTTCTATGCATTGTAACTGGTAAACCCTACCAGTTGTTTCTTGGTAAACCCTAACTGATCAAGTTTGTTAGTTTAAGATCTAATGATGAGCGATAATGATGGTGACACATGTGATCATTGAATGAGGATAAGTTCAAATTGTTTTGGCGTGTTTGTTCATTTCTTTGATTGTCTAGGGAATGAGCAAAGTGGATTCCATCTAATGCATAGCACATGATGAGTTACAAAGTTCGATAAAGCAGTGATCATGGAGCGGTTGGAATTTTCTTGAAGAATGTGAAAATATTGTTATGATTCCTAACGGTCAAGATTGAACCAACTTGTTTGTAATCTCTATGAGAGAATTAGATTTTTGTTTTGTTACTGACCTAATTGATTTGTATTTAAGGTCGATGAAGTTGTTTGTAAGAGTGTTGGCAAAGTGTTGGCTGAAACTAGTTGACTGTGTGGTTGCCTAACCAGAGAATGGATCTGCAGTTTGTGTAGAAGTAGATTGAAGCTTAAAAGGATTTGATCAAGCAAATGTAGTGCTATTCAGACAGATCATAAACCTGTTGCTTTCTAACAATTACAGTAGAATTGAAATCCCCTAACTGGGTAAGCTTTAACAAGCTTGGTTACTTCTTAAATCCTCTAACAAGGTGGTCCATTAGCTTGGATTGTCAAACCCTCTACCGAGGTTACTCCTAACAGGGTATTTTTCTTTTTCATCAAGGCATTTTGTAAATCCTTTAATCGGGTGATTCCTAACAGAATCAGTTCTTAACAGGACTTATTGTAAAAGCTTTAACAGGATTGGCTCCTAATAGGGTAAACTTAAAAAGAGTTCAAATAGCTATCCTTGTGAGTCTCATCTCACCGTGGTTTTTACCTATCTAGGTTTTCCATGTATAAACATTTTTGTCAAGTGGTGAATATTTTTGTGGTTATGATCTTATTTGTTGATTTGATTGACCACTTAACTATTCTGATAAGGCATGATAACTGGAAGCATTAAGAGATTGAATATGTTGAGATGTGATTAAGCATTTTGATGTTTACAAGATTGAAGTTGTTTATTGTTAATTTGTTATAACAGTTAACTGGTTGATGTTGAGTATTGATCTTGATAGTGAGAGTTTACTTTGTGAGTTTGATTTTGAGATTGGGAAATTTGTATCAGTTTTTCAATATACTGATTCACCCCCCCGTCTTAGTATTCTACTGGATACTTATTCTTTCATCATACCATCATGATGTCAAACTTGGTTGTCTGGATGGAGTTTGTCCTAGATATGATCTTGTTCTATTGTAGGTTTTTTTTCTAGTGTTTGTTGTTTCTATTGAATTTGATATTTTGGTGTTGGTTGTGGCAAGTTCAATATGCAGGAAGGAGTTCTTAATATATGCAAGAAACAATACTTATTGTCTCATTGGTATAAGTTGGTTGTTACTATTCTCTAATAGTAAGGGTGTTTGTAATATTGGTCTATAAAGTCTTTAACAACCTTCGAATATAGTGAATTTTGTGATGTGGTTTCATGGACATGTTTGTGTGGTTCGTGCAATGTTTATCAATTCATTTCTATTTCAAAAATGATTTATATTGACCTTTGTGCGTGGTATATTCAAATATTTTATGGTTCAGTGTGTCCGGTTGGATTATCCTGTTTGGATCATACATTTTTGGTCTAGATATGTAGTGAAGGTTGAGTTAGAACATTGATATGGGTCTTACCATGTTGATTAGAGATCTGCATTAGGAAATTTGCATTGGAAGATGTCTTTTGACTGACTAAGTGCCAAGCCTTATTGTGCATCTATATGCTTTATTTAATGCCAACTTTGGAGGATGTTTTGGTGTGTGGGGTTTATTGGATTCAACATGAAAGGATGTATTGTGATGTTTCTAGGTCCCCTCTTTCTACTGGAGTGGACTGCCTTGAGTATTTTGGTCCAGTGGCTTGTTATTCTAACAATTTTATTCTTGGTCGATCCCCAATAGGTTTTCTAATGATTTATCGTATACTTAAGGAGTGTGTATGTATGATTTGTGTGTAGAATAGTGTGTGAATTGATGAGAAGTGAATGTGAATGATATGCAAGTAGATTTGAGATTGTTGATATGCAAAATTCACATTGTGAAGAGCTTTGAAGGTGATACATTCAGTGAGACAATGTGTTGTGTAAATTGTGATCATCAAATATGTTTTCCATGATGTTAGTCACTTGACACAAAGGTTCAAGGATAATTTCATGATTAGTATATTCTTCTCATATCAATTCTACTATTCTTTCTATTGTCAGAAGATAGTGGGTCTCTTGGCAGTCTCTTTTGTATCTTGCCCTGAAGTAGTGTGCCTTAGTTGAGAAAGTCTATGTATCTTGCCCTAAGGTAGTGCATCTTAGTCTTGCAAGTCCTTTAGGTGCTTTTTGCTCCTTGGCTATAAGCTTAAAACTTTGTAATCAGTTATATTTATATTGTGAGTATGATTCTCACCATGGTTTTTCCTTGATTAGGTTTTCCTTGTAAATCTGGTGTTCATGTATGAATGGTTGATATTTTTAGTATAGTTCTTAACCATTGTTTTGTTGAACACAAGATGCCACTGAGAGGGGGGTGAATCAGTGAATTCCAAACTTTACCATTTTTGACCCTATGTGTATATACCAGTTAGCAAATATAACATAAAGCACACATACCGATTAGATAGGAGGATGGGACAAAACCAACCACACACAAAAGGGACATCACACATCACATAACACTAGATGTATGAGGAAAACCCAACATAAGAAAAACCTGGATGAGAAATATTGTTGGAGTCTACTGCTCCAATTTAGCCTCACAATAAAACATTGGTTACAACATTTAGGGTACCAACCAAAGGAGCACCACCCCTGCTTTAGGGCACCAACCCAAGGAGCACTGAGCTCCAACTTAGTTATTACAATGTCATATATAAAATAAAAAAATTAATACCCAGTTACAAATGTGTTTTGTAACCTCTACAATCTTTCTTCCGACTCTACTCTTCTCAATCAGTCTTCCTCTACTCTTCTCTCTAGCAGTTCTCTTCTCACTCAGATCCTCCTCTCCTTCATTCTCTACTACAACCTTACCGGTTCAACCTCTACCTCTTCTCTATCGGTACTCTGATCTCTAATCACTACCAGTTATCTTGCTTGTCAGTTACTCCACTTGCCAAATCTCCTCAACCACTCACACTGCACTGCAACTCCTTCTCTTCCTTTCTATAGGTCCTAGCACTACCAATTTGCACCACTTCAACTTACTTTGTAGTTTACCGGTTACTCTAACCTTGTTGGTTCTGCCTCTACCAAACCATCTCACTAGCTGCACCTCCAGCACTTAGTCTCTGTGATATTTGATGAAGTCTCTAACTAGTTGGCTCTATGATTGCACTCACTTAATTGGCATCACTCACTCATGTAGCAGTAGAAGATCTCATCTTTGATCTACATATTTATATTAAGCCTTCCCACCAAAATGACATTCAAACTTTTGGCGCGCTAGGGTTCCTTCATCGACCCCGAAGCAAACCAAATCCAATCAAATCTCTTTCTAGAGATCGACCACCTGCAATGGATCAATCAGACTCCACCAATCTTGTTACATCCAGAACATGTTTTCCATATTTGGAAAACATGGAACCTCTTTCGATCTACACTTGTCGAAAGAGATCATGAAAATAGCTTCACCTACCTTGATCAGCACCTAGACACTCGGTCTTGATCATGAAACCACTGAATCATATCAAGTTTTCCTCTGATCAATCTCGTTCCGCACCCTTCTGCTCCTGACCCGTAAAACACACTATTGACATTAATGTCGACTAGTCACCACCTACCTCACTTACAACACTTCACCAACCACAGTATGCATGACACATGTCTCCTACGTGTCAACTTTGTCAGCATCCACCTCTGTTAAGTCTTCTATTTTGGTCCAGACAAGGTCACTGACCAACCACACAACCGAATACATCTACCGATTAAACCCTAACTGGTCTGCCTTCAAACTTGCACTTTGCTGCTCTCCCGATGGAACACCTTTACCAGTCCTCACATTTGCCAAACCACCTCATGCACATCTTCAATAGATGGGAGCCTTTCACTTCTACACCTTGTCAGCTTTACCGGTGGACATACTTATCGGTAACCACCTTGATGACACCATGTCATCAACCTTCAACAATATCCATCTGTCTGCATCTTAGGCAACACCTTTCTCCATCTTCAATCTAGTTGCACTCTCTATCTGCAACTACTTCAACTTTTCCTTCTTCATCAGTAGACCGGTTCTCCTATAAACTAGTTTGTAAAAGTGACAAACCTATCCTTCCTTCTCTATGCTGGCAACTCATCATTTATATCTGACAGATCCAGTGCACATCTCTAATTTCATGCACCTAAGGCAACTTAGTGTTTCACCGATTCATCCAGTGCAAGTCTTCAATCACCTACCTTCTACTCTTATGTCTTACCTCTGAGGACTATGATGCAATCCATGCATAATAGGAGATAAGCTCCACTTACCGGTTGGAATGGATCCTTGTCATCTGCATCCGGCATTACACCAATATGGCTTCCCTGTTTGAGAAGGTATATCTTCAAACAGAAACATATAATCTGATTGGACACACTCACTGTCAGTCTTCTCTTCACCTTGTGATATCTTCTTCATTCGGTGACTGCATCTTTATCCAGTGGGAGTCATGTTGTTTCACAACCAAACATCCAATAGCATACCGGTTGGAAATTCTATATTAACTCACCATGCTTGGTCACAGGTCAGTTGACAACAATGCACTGCCAACAAACCACTTACCGGTTATTATCCAATACCAATCTCTAGTCCTTATGTCTTCAACACAAGCCAACACTAACTTTTGTACCGGTGACTCCAATGATCATTATGCTAGATGACATTCTCTTCCTTACTAGTGACCTTCTATGCTAGTTGACATCAATGACACAATTTCTAGTATGCATCACTGACATCACTGCTCATCAATCTCCCATACCGGTTGCCATCTTATATCGATTGACATCAATGAAAACACAATGCCAACATTTTTATTATCAAATAGATTAGATTTAAAGTGTTCCAGACTGATTCACCCCCCCTCTTGGTCCTGTTGTGGGTTTAACAATTGGTATCAAAGTTGAGTTCCTCTTGAAGAGCTTAACCACTTGAGGTAGATTTAGAATGGCACGTGAGCTTAATTTCAAACCACTAAGGTTTGATGATACATTTTTTTCTAATTAAAAGGAAAGGATGGAATCTTATTTGGAAAATTTGTCGGAAGTTATCTAGGAAATTGTTCAATCTAGTTATACACCTCCATCAAATGGCTTTAAAACTCTAATGAACCCAAGAACCATGAGAATAATGCAAAACCCAGAACTATGATTATTCGTTGCTTGAGTCATGAAGTATTTGGTAAGGTTAGTGGATTGAAAGAAGCCAAAGAGATCTAAAAAATATAAGTGAATCATATGAAGGAGATATGAATACAAAGAAAGCTAGTGATGAGACCATAAATTGTCTCACATTTAACCCATTAAAATCACCTATTTCTTCTTAGTGTATTGTTGTTAAAGTAAAATTAAGTATTAATTGAAAGTTCTTAAGCTTGTTTAAGGTAGAAAGTAAAATAAATATTTGGTTTATTTTTTCGTAAATAAATGTGATCCAAATTGCTTCTAATATGTCTCTATGAGTGTTCAAGATGTTATAGTGCAACTAAATGAATTATTAAATAACTCATTACAAGAAGAAGATTCAAAAACATTTGTAGCAGAGAGCTCTAGACAAGGCTTTGAAGATATTATGAGAAGGTAGAGAAGATTCTTCTAGACTCCTAGCACACTCCAACATTCGTGCAAGATGATGGAGCAGCAATTATTCCTAAGTCAATGGACAAAATAATTGTTTCATGCAAGTTATAGCTGCACACTATACTATGTTATCTTTCTCCAACAAAGATAACTCAAGTTAGTAAAGCACACCAATGTAGTTGCATGGTTGTAGCATATTTTCATGATAGTAAGATATGATTTTCTCAAGTGAATTGATGAGTAATTTCTTCATTCATGTAGAGAACTTGAAGACTTCCTAAAAATTAAGTGCCCAAAAATTGTGAAAAATGTAGTCTCAATAAAACAACAATATCTCCCTCGTTTCTCAACAAAAATTAAAAATTAAAAATGATATAGAAAGTAGACTTCAAGGCCTCAATTTTTTTTTGATATTTTAGCAAGATTCACAGTAGAGAATGAAAAGTTAATGATGTAATGACTGAGACAAAGGTGGTGTGATGAAGGACAATTGTTTCAGTTTTCTCTATGTTTTGTAAATGACCCCTTAAAAATAGGATCATGGATCCACATTCTTAGTGTATTGGATGGGTAAATATGGAATGATAATTATACAAATATATTGTAATCAATCGATAAAAGTGGGGGATTAGAAAGGATTGTTTTAGCTTGAGGAAATAGGATAATTTCTAGTTTCATTTCAAACATTGTATTTCCAGATTTCTAGAGTAAATTTGAATTCAAGAAAGCATTTTATTTCCAAAAAATATGAATTAAATTAGCCTCTTTCCTTTCCAAAAAGTCTGTAATAGATTAGAATTTCATTTCATGCAAGTGTGCTTTAGATTATCTTTCCTTTTTTGCAAGTGTTTTGTAGAATATATTGTCAAACAAGTTTTCTTCATTCTCTTTTGCATACAGCCATAGACACTGCCCTGGATTGATAAATTAAATGATGAGGATTACAACAACCTAATCAACTAGGCTGATGAATCTGAAAAAGAAATATGAATGTCTAAGGATGGTTGATGATGAAGGTGTTGAGAACTACATATGCAGAGTAAATAAAATTGTGAGTGGTATTAAAAGTGTTGGAGGAAATATAGAAGAAGGTGATGTTGTGAGAAATATATTTTTGACTCTGACAAAATCTTACAAGCCAAAAAAGTGTGCTATTGATGAATGTCATGATCTAGATTTAAGTATATAGTTGATCAACTTCTTGGATCATTATTCACCTACAAAGTATCAAAGATGGAAGATTTCAGAAGAGAAAGAAAATAAGTTTCATTTAATGTTTCATAGATAACTAAAGATGAACCAGAAGGAAGTGAGAAAATGGATGAGATCAAAGAAAATTTTGTCAAAAGATGGAAAAGAGGAATCAAAAAATACAAAGGTAAGTTACCTTTGAAATATTTTCATTGTGGTAGAATTGGTCATTATGCTTCCAAATGTATGTATAAGGAAGATTATAAGAGGCTTGATGATGATGAGAAGAAAATTAGACACAGAAGATATGATAAAAGAAAGATGATAGATGATAGAGAAAAAGGGAAAAGAATATTGTGTTCTATGGAGACACACTCATTTGAGGATAAATATAGTGAAGACTCAATGAAGAATATTTATTTCTAGCTACAGAAGAACAGAGAAAAGAGATGTTTGGAATACCAAAAAGAATGAAGAAACAACAAAGTCAGAAAGTGAAAAGACCGCATTGCATGTTAAAGTAGAACCATAAGCCTAGATCATTGACTTTGGATGTTCAAATCATATGACTAGTGATAAGGAGAAATTAATTATAAGTATTCAATGGAGGATCAATGAAATTTGTAGGGGAAGGAGTTGCACATATTTGTGGGATAGGAAGCATTACAATTGATGGTAAGCATAAAATTGATGATGTTTATATGTTGAAGGTCTGAGACATAACTTGTTGAGTGTTAGTCAGATGTGCAATAAAGGCTATGAATTTTTATTCAGTCAGTCTAGATGTGTAATTAGAAAAGGAAAATCATGAAGATTATGTTGATGACCTTATATTTGGAGTAAATGATGGTCTATGCAAAGAGTTTACTGAAGAGATGCAGAAGGAATATGAGATGTCAATGATTGGTGAATTATCTTGCTTTCCTAGTTTGTAAGTTACATAGTTAGAAGATGAAATTTTTATTTCTCAAGCCAAGTATATCAAGGAAATTGTAGTATCCTAAAATTGCGACCCCCATAATTTCACCATATTTTAGGTGCTCACCTAAGCAACTGCATCTCTCTCTTGATTGAGATCCCTCTCTGTGCTTTCATCCTAAGTCTCCTCTCATTTCAACCCGTATGTTGCCTCATGACCCTGTCTAGGCCCCAAGATAGGGCAGGATAGAGGTGTGGTGCCCCTACCCCCCTTGGATAGGAGTGTGGTGCCCCTGTTCTCCCTCTTAGGGAGGCCCTAAGATGGGTCCATTTAGCCCCTTTTGCTTAATTTTCTCTTCAGGAATTTCAATCTCCCTTTGTCAGCCTTTGATGGATGAAAATTAATTCTCTTGGGCATGTATAAAAGGAGATTGAACTCCCTCATTCAATATGGATGTGATACATAGGCAAGATAAGGAGAATAAATAAAATTAAAGAGAAAGGTCTTCATCAAGTATTCAAGTCTTTAAACATCCACCAAGTTCTCTCCTTCATGTGTCTTCTTCATTCATCCATTGGAGCAACATAACAACATTCATTTGCAAGTACCTGTGTGTGTTAGGGTTTTGTCATGTTACATGCCATTTCATACAACATTTGTGATTACATTCAAGAAGCAAGGCAATCATCATCATCAATTGCAGATCTACAAGGTATACATTTCCTACATTTACATTTAAGTATTTGCAATTACTTTCTTTCAAGCCCGATTCCTCAACCGGAGTTTGACTAAGGCAAACCCCTATCCAGAACCCTTTCTTCCCTTCTTTTTTGCGTGTAGGTTGCACGTGCGTAACTATAATTGCAGGATTGGACTACATTTACAGAGAGGAAAAAACCCTTTTCGGCACACAGATTTTTCAGAGGACCGTGTGCACTTTCAACATGGTCTCGACAAATTTTCTCCAAATTCGCAGGGAAGATCCATATTAGTCTGAATATCTCATATCTAAAGTTACAATGTGCTCTCGAACTGGTAGCTCCTTTTTTCATCCATTTTATCTCCCCTGTCTACATAGTCAACATATCTATTTACAAAAGAGGGGAAATCACTTTCCAACCCTTGCAATCCACTTGGAATTCATATCCTTGTTCCCCTTGGATTTGGACCTAGTGGATTTAAGTCCCTCTTTTGAATGTAAAGTTTCTCTCAAGTGAAAATCATCCTAGTGACTTCCTTTCTCTCTCCTAGGTGGGGAGTCACTAGGGTTCAATTTTCCACTTTACAGAAATGTTGAAGAAGTTTCAAATGAAGAATTGTAAATTGGTTGCTACTCCCTTGGTTGTTGGCTATAAGCTGAGAAAAGATGATAAATCTCTGGAAGTTTATCAAAAGAAGTACATATCTATGATTGGAGGATTTTTATACTTAACCACCTCTAGAATAGAAATTATGCAAGCTATTTGTTTAGTTGCAATATTTTAGGCTAGTCTAAAGAAATCGCATGAGCAAGAAGTGAAGAAGGTTTTTAGACATTTGAAAGGTACCCCAAAGTTTGGTCTCTGGTATTAAAAGAATGGAGACTTCATGTTGAAAGAATACACAGATTCAGATTAGGTCAGATGTGTTGATGATAGGAAAAGTACTAGCAGTGGTGAATTTTTCTTGGGAGATAGGTTGGTCTCATGGTTGAGTAAGAAGCAGGATTCAGTATCTCTATCTATTACAAAAATAAAATACATTATAGTAGCTTCTTGATCTACTTAGGTTATGTGGATGAAATAGACTCTTAAGGATATCGGAGTGATGTATGATGAAGCTATTCCCATCACATGTGATAATACCAATTCTATAAACATTTCAAACAATTTGGTAATGCATTTGAAAGAACTTTAAACATATTTCAATTCTTAAGAGAGAAGGTTACAGAAAGGAAAGTCAAATTGGAGTATATTTCTATAAGAGAACAAGTTACAAACATTTTTACTAAATCATTGGTGAAGGATACTTTTGAGTATCTCAAATTAAAACTAGGGGTTATTTCCCCTCCCTTCTCTAACTAGATGCATTTTTTTTATTTTTTTGTGGGGGGTGGGGGGGTGCATCTTTCCAAGGCGAGATTCAAATTTTATCCTTTGTCTCATATTGGATTGATGTCCATGCTACTCTCAAGAGGAGTAGTGGAGTATGTGGTGTTTATTGGGTGATGGATGATCCATATGTCATATTGTGGTATTTGTCTTTGATGTCAAAGGGGGAGAAATGGAGATGATTTCTTGAAGGCGAAGTATTTTTTTTCTTCAATGAAAAGTGGGGAGATTGTTGGAAATGTGAGTTTGGATCTAAGTTTGGTTGTCATTGATGCAAAACTTGGTTGTCCAGATGGATTTTGGTCTGGATATGATTTTTTCTATTATAGGTTTTATTTCTCTAGTGTTTGGTGTTGCTATTGAGTTTGATGTTTTAATTTTGGTTGTGGAAAGTTCAATATGCAAGAAAAAGAGTTCTTGATACATGCAAGAAACAATGTTTAATATATCATTGGTAGAAGTTGGTTGCTACTATTCTCTGACAATAAGGGTGTCTATAAGACTAGTTCAAAAAATATTTGGCAGCCTCCAAGTATGGTGAATTTTGTGTTGCAATTTCATGGACATGTTTGTGTAGTTCATGCAATGTTTCTCTGTTCATTCTCTAGTGGTGCTCCTATTTTGAAAGTGAGTTGTATTGGTTTGTGCTTGGTATATTCAGTTATGTTATGGTTCAATGTGTCTAATTGGATTATCTTATTTGGATCATACCTTTTTTGTCCAAATATGGATTGAAGGTTGAGTCAAAACATATTTATGGTTCTTACCATGTTGGGTAGAGATCCGCGTTAGGAAATTTACATTAGAAGATTTCTTTTGGTTGACTATGTGCTAAACCTTATTGTTTATCTACATGTTTCATTTGGTGACAAATTTGGAGGATGTGTTGGTGCATGTGGTTCATTGGATTTGACTTGGAAGGATGCATTGTGATGTTTTTAGGTCTCCTCTTTCTCCTATAATGGGTTGCCTTGAGTATTTTGGTCTTAGTGGCTTATTCTTGTAATAATGTTTATTATGTTATTGGTCGACCTTCAATTAGGTTTTTGATGATCTATCTTATAGTAAGGAGTGTGGATGTGTGATCTATGTATGGGATAGTGTGGTAATTGATGAGAAGCAAATGTGAATGATATGCAAGAAGACTTGAGACTGATAATGTGTAAAATTTAGATAGTGAAGAGCTTTGAAGGTGATACACTCATTGGGATAGTGTGTTGTGATAGTGGTGATTATTAGACATGTTTTCCATAATGTTGGTCACTTGACATAGAGGTTAAAGGATAATTTCATGATCAGGGGATTCTTCTCATACCAATTATGCTATTCTTTTTATTTCCAAAAGGCAATGGGTCTCTTGGAAGCCTCTTTTGTATCTTACCCTAAAGCAGTGTGCCTCAGTTGAGCAAGTCCATGTATCTTTCCCTAAGGTAGTGGACCTCAGTCTTGCAAGTCCTTCAAGTGCATGTTTCTCCTTGTCTGTAATCCTAATAGTTTGTAATCAATTATATTTATATTGTGAGTATGGTTCTCACCATGGTTTTTCCCTAATTGGACCTTTTCCACATAAATCTGGTGTTCATGTGTGGATGGTTGATATTTTAGTATTATTCTAAATCATTGTTTATTATCAGTTAGATCAGATTTAAAGTGTTTTAGACTGATTCACCCCCCTCTCATTCCTACCGTGGGTTTAGCAAGATATTCAATTTGTAAAACTCCTTAGTGTATTTTTGCACATTTTTTTCTCTTTGCTTCAAATTTTGTAAATTTTTGAACAAGTTGATTTGGTAATTTGTAGGAATA
The DNA here is from genome assembly GCF_030272615.1 of Cryptomeria japonica. Classification (NCBI taxonomy): domain Eukaryota; kingdom Viridiplantae; phylum Streptophyta; class Pinopsida; order Cupressales; family Cupressaceae; genus Cryptomeria; species Cryptomeria japonica. The sequence continues at coordinate 32,834,439 of NC_081408.1, read as the reverse complement.
AATTTTGCCTTCAGCTTCATCACCATTCTCTCCCAAGATTTCATTTTGTCTTTTCCTTTTTTTTTCCTATCAGTTTACAAGTGATCCCACCATAAAGATGCATGTCACTTCAATTTTGTGCATGAAAATTTCACTATTTGTTAGGTCTTCAATCAACTCATAGTAAATATACTTCTCCATCTCTGATATTCAATCCATAAATTCTTCTAGATTCAAATTTCCATTAAAATTAGGAGGTTCAAACCAACACTTTCTACTAATTTTTCCCATTGCTTTCAAAAAAGCTTCTCAATACTTCACTTTCATCTTCATCTTGTACATTAATTTCAGATGCTACTTCTTCTTCATCATTATCACTGATGTCCACCATCAAAAATCATCTCCTTTGTGTCATTTTCTTTGCATCCAACCTTGTTGTGATGTCTTTCAACATATACAAAAGTGTTGCTTTTGCACCTCTTGGCGTCACACCTTTGTGAACACATCTTGTATGTCATCTCAAGCAAGTTCTCTATAGTTGCAGGTTTGCAATATCTCTTCTTTACGATCTACAATAAAAAAAAATTAGGACTTGATTTATGGAACTCTAACTCCAGCTACCTACTCTAATACCAAATGATGTAATTCAAAATTTAGGATTCTTCCTAGCCTAGTGAATTATGTAGAATGAAAGAAATTCAAATTCAACTCAAACAACCTAAATTATCACAACTAGATTCAACAATTTAATTTATTATTTGATGAATAATTACAAACACAAATCATGATTATTTCATTGCTTAATTTTTTTTATTTGTCATTCATGTATCTACACACCTCTATGTTTCCATTTGTACACCTCTACTCCCCTACCTTCACACTAAACTTTTTTGTATTTTTGTATATTATACATATTTATTCCCTCTCTTCTTGGGTTTGTCTTTTCTTCCACTATGTACAAAAATATAATTTTTTACTTGTATTCTATTTTGTCACACTTTCGTTCCCCATGCAATTATCTTCTTCCTCTATTTTTACATGCATTTTCCTTGTAATTCACACACACCTTTCTTCTCTCTCTCTCTCCATGTTGAATCACTCACTTTTTTCTTAACATTTTTGACACTTAATTTCTCCAACTTTCTCACACCTTAGCTCCTCACCTTCTAGGCTAGCATAGTGTTGGGTTTTTTTTTAAATCTACATTTTTTTATTAGCACAAAACCAAAAATGAAAAATGGCATTGGCTTTCAACATTTTCATTTCCCAATTAATCTTTCATTCTCCTCTCGCATTTGCACACTGGAAAAGAAGGATATTAGTTTATTCATTTCTATTTTAGATAAAGAAAAAAAAAACTTGCAAATGGATTTTTGTATGCCAAAGATATTGTAACCACATTTCTTCTTTAACCATCCATCAACACCAAAAAAAAAAAAAATGCACCCCAAAATTTGAAAACTAATACATACCACAAAACTTAAAATGAAATCTCTTTTATTTTTGGTTGATGTGGATTACCCATTTTCCTTAATGCTCCTACATCAGTTAATCCAATTTAGATAACTGCAGTCATGTTCTACGTCTACTATAACCAAAACTAAGCATTGTCAATGCTCTTAATATGTTTCATCTACATATCATCACATAATATCATCCTAAACTGATTACAACATATTTTATAGATGAGAATTTCACATATGCTATATATCTATAAATAATATATCATTCTTCTAATGAAATTCTATAAAAGGATTTTAAGTATGGATTATCTTGAAATGATTGGACTAAAATTATAATCATTTTTTAATATATTTTTTATCCTTAGATTCATTTGAGATGCTATGCCAATTTTATCGAATTACAATGTTGTCTCTATGTATCTAATATTTGTATGTTCTTAAGGTTCCATTCTATATCTTTGTATATCCTTGTGTGTCTTTTTTTGTATTGATATAGTACATTCATAATTTGGAATCACTTATATCTACAAAAAAATTTATTGATCTCTAAAACTAAAAAGGAATAGGAAACGTTCACTTACTTTTCTGGGTGATTTAAGTAAAGCTTATTAATGTATTTAGGATTTGGATCTGGAACATAAAACTCCATTGCAGAACGATTAGGATAGCCAATCTCCCATATTGTTGGACCATCTCTTGGTGGTTCATATATAAGCTCACCTAAGTCAAAATTATAACCTACATAAAACATGACAATTTGATTTATATTTAAAAAATATTCCTTGAAGGAAAAAATAATGAGTTGTAAAATGATGTCGAAGATTATATGATTTCAACAATATCATTGATAAAAATTTATTTCCTATAAAAATTAAAATTTATTATCAAATGACAAAAAATATAATCATAAAAATTTAAAATACATTTCATATAGGCAAAATAAATAAGTATTAATATTCTTTAATACTAAGATATAAAAATTAAAAATTTAATCTTATGGACATCTACCAAAATATAATAAATTTTAAAACCACATATTATATTATGAATGTGTGAAAGGTCTTAATATAATTAAAGTGTTAAGGCTTTTAAAAGGTACCTTTAATACTCTTGAAAATAAAGAAATATTAAAAATTTCTAAACCAGCATAAATAAACTGTCATTGATGAGGGTAAAACCTTCATTATCTTTTAGTCCTTGTGACACCTTAGTAGACCTATATGTCTCTACATATTTAGGAATCACCACTATCTAATATTCTTCAAGGTTATCTCTAATACTTGATACCTCATCTATCATTACTTTGTCATACTTTTTATAAGAATATTTGTTCCCAAAGAAGAGAACATCTATTTTAGAAATAATTTAATAATATTTCTAAGCTACATATTGAAGATGGATGAAAGGGAACAATTGGATTTTGAAGCTAAGTCAATATTATCATTTAAACACAACTTTTACAACCACTATTTTCACAATAATTTGCATACTTTCCATAGTATTTACAAGCTAAGTAAAAGATTTGTAAGTGTTACCCTCATTATCAATCATCAAGTCCTTGTGACACCTCAGTAGACCTATATGTCTCTACACATTTAGGAATCACCACTATCTAATATTCTTCAAGGTTATCTCTAATACTCGATACCTCATCTATCATTACTTTGTCGTATTTTTTATAAGAATATTTGTTCCCAAAGAAGAGAACATCTATTTTAGAAATAATTTAATAATATTTCTAAGCTACATATTGAAGATGGATGAAAGGGAATAATTGGATTTTTAAGCTAAGCCAATATTATCATGTAAACACAATTTTTACAACCACTGTTTTTACAATAATTTGCATACTTTCCATAGTATTTACAAGCTAAGTGAAAGATTTGTAAGTGTTACTCTCATTATCAATCACCTACTCTTATGCATAATCTTACACATTCACATCACTATATCTTATCCTTTCTCTTCATCTTCAAGATTCAATTTTCATTAAAATGTGGCAATTTTTTTACATCTAAAATTATACTGTCATATTCCACTTCACAATCATCTCTAATTATACTATAAATCTTGGGAAGTATTTATGACTGGACATAGAATAAGTCATACATTTCAATATCCCCATTGATAGAGTCCCAAAAATTAAAATTTGGCAAGTTGATACACATATCTACTTCAAAAAATAGAATGAAAACAACTTCTTCCCCGTTGAAGTTAGTATAATTCATTATATTTCCTCTATTTTTAAATAATTGTTCATTTTCTTATATAATGAATAACATCTACAAATTGTATAAAATTGTATATTAGCCATAAGATCCTCATAAATCTTGAATGTTTTATTTTTCTTGTTAGGTTACATGTATGTTGTGTACAGTTAGAAATCCTTACAAATATTATAACGGTTAAGATAGCTAAAGTTTTGTAGGTAATGTTGGATCATAATTCATGATGTACTTTTGGAAGTGAGATTGCTTATATTGTAATTTTCTTTTAACTTATAACTCAAGTTTAATATTATAGCTTGTTATTGGACTAATTTTTGTCTTTTTTCTATATGTTGAATTATCACATGAATTAGATCTCAAGTCGCATGGGTGAATATTAGATTATCTTCTTAGTTTTGAAGATGGTGGTTCTAATTTCCTTTTGGGAGATCCTAGAAATTTGAGTTCTTTGATTATGTTAAGATTGGGTGATATTTTAATTTTAAGAGAAGCATGTTTGTGAAGTTCTTGTTGCATAGTTAGAATTATAGAATGACATGGTTATGTTTAAGAATTTCTCAAAGGTTTATCATGATTCATGGGTGGCTTTAGATTACTTTCAATATGAGTTTTTGGTGGTAATGTATAATTGTGTCATGTTATATTTTGGCCTTGAGTAGGATTTTTGGCACATGTGATCTATTTTCTTTTGTAAAAATATATTGGATAAAAATAGATGACCTAATTAAGGAAAAAAAAAGAGTGTTTTTTTATTCTATATTTTTTCATGTATGTAGCAGGAGCATTGGTTATGATTTGGGGATAATATTGTAAACTTTATTGCAATGATTATCTTGTCATGAAGAGATACATTCCTAGATATTATAGTCTTATTGTTTGAGTTTTGATTGGCATGAGATTGTAGTGTCATAAATTGTATGCCTTTAATTAGGTGTCCAATTTCACACTCTCCTTGTACTCATTTTAGTATATCTCATTCCTCTGTGCATTATAGGAACTTTTATTAATTTAAATTAATATTTGATTTAATATTATGGGTCCTCTCTTAATTAATCTCACCAAAATCTGGTGCAGTAGTACCTACTTGGGTTCATGCCTCCATGAGGCAATTTTGTCAATTTTGCTTTAATTTTTTGTTTTGATCATGTAATAAGGCCTTTTAGACCATTTTTAACTTATTTGTATCAATTTTTAGTCTTAGGAGGTTATTTTTGGGCCATATGGAAAATATTATAAAAGTTGTCATGTTTGTCAAAATATTGTCATGCAACTTTGCATTTTTTGATTTGTATGGGAAGATGAACAGTCATAACTTGAAAAGTTGGTTGTAACCATTGTAAATTCCTTTAAAAAGGCTTGGTAAGTTTTAACACAAAGGGAGAGGTGGTTGGAGATGGTGAATATTGAAAATCTTGAAGTTGGAATAATAAAAATATCTTTGTTTTCTACAAATCTGAACATTTCCTTGTTTATTTGCATTGTACATGTTTGTATGAATTGATATTGATCTATAAAGGATTGGGAATTAAATACTATTGAATATTATTTCTTTTTCTTTTTCTTTCTCTTAATTTCATTGAGTTTTGAGGAAGTTATGAATGTTTTGGTGGCTGCAATTTCTAGATTTTCCCTGTAATAGTCTTGTTGCAACATGGTGTATATCCTTGTACGGACCTATATTGGCTTGAGACCAATTAGAGATAAAGGAGGAGTGAATATAGTTTCCAAAACATTTTTTTTCACTTCATTTCATTAATTAGATCAAAATTTATGGCATTTTCTTCACAAACAAGTTTGAAACCCTAGTTAGGGTAATAGTGAGCAAACAAGTCAAATTTTGAATGGTTCCATACAAAGTGACCACCCCTGATTTTCATGTATGTTGTATAAAGCCCAAATGGGTGTCTAAAACCATGTTTGTATTCTTGATATCATGATTTCACTAAAAATTATGGCCGAAAAAAACCCAATTTGTTGTCCTAATTAGCCTTAGTTGCAGAAATAGCAGTCAATTTTTTAGGATTTTGTTCCAAAACAACCCCACTTGAAAATTGGATATATTGTAAATGAAAAAAAGGGTATCCTAAATGGTGATCAGATTCTTGATTTGAGACCTGGCTGGGAAATCATGCTAGAAAAATCATGTTTGTTGTCCTACAAGGCCTAGTGTCAAATTGTGAAGAAAACTACTTTATTTGACGTGTTAAGATTTTAACAAAATGTTGTTTTAGTTGGTTTTGAATACAACCACCCTTCTCTAGATCAAACTGGTATCAGAGCCCAAAGATATAGGCAAGTAAAGTTTGTGTATTGTCTTTTTGCAAGTTAAAGGAAGAACCTGGATACCAAAAGACTAGGCCAAGGGAAAATAAATGGGCCTAAGGTGAGTATCATGAAGACAAGAAGAAGCAAGGTGAAAGAGGATTGCTTGTAGAAGAATAATGGGAATTTTGAGAAGATTAGTCAGTGGAGACTTGCAGAGTTAGGAGGTACCAAGCAAGAAACAAGAGAAAAGAAAAGAGAAAAGAGAGATGAAGAAGAAAGATGAGAAGGCAGAACAAGTAAGAATTTAGAAAGAGATAATAAGGTTGAGACAATCCTTGGAAGAAATGGAAAAATATAGGAACTTGAGATGTAGCATTTGCTTGAAAAATGAAAACCAAGCAAATGGTTGGCATTTACCAATAAGAAAGAAGGTAAAGTGGCCTATCAAGAAGATCATTTAGAAGAGAGGAATGCAAGATAGGATGGAAGAACCCGACATTTGGAAGTCTTTGTTGATGAAGGAAGAGAAAAAGCCATTTGAGAAAGAGTAAAAGGTAGGTAATACAATGGTAAGCAAACCTAAGAGTGTTTTGACATCAACAAGCATAGAAGAGTTAGCTTGGGAAGTTCAAGGTGTATTGAATGATCATGTAGACAAAATGGTTGATAAGTTTTCTGATTTTTTGCTTTCAAGGAGATATGTTAGTCACCCTCTAGTTTTTTTTGAAGGGTTGGTTTGTCATATACAGCAGTCTATGACAAACAAAATGAGGAATGTGATGTGTCTAAAGAAAGAGATGGTGTCTATACAAATAATGCATTTGTCTAGGAGGTTGTAAATGAAAGGAATTTAGATCATAAAGGCTTAATAATTTATGGGAAAGAGATTGCAAATTTGAGCAAGAAATGCTTGAGGGAAAAGGGAAGTATGGAGCAACATAATGATCAAACTGAGTTGCAGATGGAATTTAGACAATTAGACAAACATCAACTACAAGTGGAGCAACAAAAGAGGGTTACAGATATCAAGGAGTGCAATGTTAAAGGTACCAAGATTAGTTATGATTTACTTCTTTTAGAAGAGGGAATTAACACTGATCAAGAATCCATACTTGTTGACATGATAGTTAGAGACAATGAGAGAAGACAAAGTGCTTTTGATAAGATTGGAAACTTGAGAGACAAGAAACCTCAAGTAAAAGATGAAGAAGTCATCGTACTATTTCAAAGAAGACAATATGTAAGGATTTAAAGACATTAGTCAAAATATTTCAAGCATGGTTCTCATGTTTCTATCCTGCATTCAAGTGGAGCCTAAGTCTTTCTTTCTCATGAGTATGGTGCAGGAGCACCTAGTTGGGTTCATGCCTCCATGAGGCAATTTTGTCAATTTTGCTTTAATATTATGGTTTGATCGACCATTTTGAACTTGTGTGTATTTATTTTGAGTCTTAGGAGGTCATTTTTGGGCCATATGAAAAATATTGTAAAAGTTGTCATGTTTGTCAAAATATTGTCATGCAACTTTGCATTTTTTGGTTTGTATGGGAAGATGAATGGTCATAACTTGAAAAATTAGTTGTAACCATTATAAATGCCTTTAAAAAGGCTAATTAAGGTATAACACAAAGGGAGAGGTGATTGGAGATGGTGACTATTTAAAATCTTGAACTTGGAATAATAAAAATATCTTTGTTTTCTACAAATCTAAACATTTCCTCATTATTTCTTTGCATTGTACATGTTTGTATGAATTGATATTGATCTAGAAATGATTGGGGATGAAATACCGTCGAATATACTTTCTTTTCCTTTTTGTTTCACTCAATTTCATTGACTTTTGGGGAAGTTATGAATATTTTTTATTAGGATAAACAAGGTTTTGAAGGGCACCTGAAACCCTTACAAATAGAGATATGCAATCATAAGATGGACTAGACTACCTGGCAGCAGACTACAGTTTTTATAAAGGACCTGAAACCTTTGGGACTTACAGGAATCCATCTCCCAAAACCCAAAGGTTGCACAAAGAATAAATAAAAATTACAAGCAGCCATAGTCAACCAAACACCAACCACCCATGAAAAGATGAACATTACACCAAAGGTTGGCACAAGAAGAAAGTCTAAGTCAAAAAATAATAGACCTTAGAAAATAAAGAATGAGGGTTTTTTCAGGCACCCTCAACCAACAAGAAGGGTTTTCCCAGGCTCCCTTAACCTATAATAGAATCTTTGGGCCACAATAAACCACAGAACCCAATCCTAATCAAAAACCAATACTGGCCAAACTGGGCCCTTAAAAATTACTAACATCCAGCCTATCCCTACAAGAGAAAAAACATAGGGTTTTTTTGGGCTCCCTCAACCACCATGGGCTTTAACATGACTCCCATAACCATATGCTTGAAAATATGCAACACTGAGAAGAACTTGCCCATCCAAATCTCCACCTCTATACGAGAAAAAAGAAAGCTAGCAAGAAGACCAACGTCAGCACCTTTATAGCCAAGAGATAGGGTTCCATCAACCCCCCAATAGCACTTCCAAGAAACACCTGAAGTATCAAACTTCACCTTAATAGGAGAGAGGTCAACTCCAACCACATTCATCTCCCCCTCAATATAAGATAGGACCACCTCTATAGGAAAGACCAAAGTAACACAAAGATGCAAAAAATGAAGCACAAAGGTCAAGGCCTAGAAAACAAAGAGAATGGAGAAAATAAATCCCCCATCAAAGATAGCATCTTGGCTCACAAGATAAGAACAAAGAGAACAAAACCCCTTCAAAATAGAAAACCCTAACCACTGAGGTTCATAAGGAATCCAAAACAACAAAACCTCTTCTGAAAGATAAAGAATAATAGAGGAGAGAAAGGAGAGATGATAGACCAGGAAACCATCAAAGTTCCAAAAAAGAGGAAGATAAGAAGTTGAGAACAGGGATGAGGCCCTCAAATATTCAGCCATGAAGATCAACCAGTCAGGGTAGAAATAGCTTCTACATGACCCCACAGAACAAGGATGGAGCCTCCCATATGGAAACTAGTGAGCCCAAAAGAAATAGCATTCCAGAACAACCCATCTCATAAGAAGAAAAACCAACATAGAAAACCCACCAAGTGTATCAAGAGAGACACACAATAGGAAAAACGCAAGGCCCACAAGGAGGGAAAACAACAACTTAACAACTACCAAGCCCTACACACAAAACAAGACCTCCAAAGAGGGCAGGTCTAACAGATATCCAGAGAAAGACCTCCAAACAAGGGCAAGGGAAAATACATGTTGGTGCCAAGAAGACACAGCCACAGCCCACCAACCAACCCTCCAAACCAAAGGTTGTGACATCCAAACCAAGGAAAAAGGATAAGAATAGCCTCAACATCCCCCATCTATCTCCAAAAACCTCCATAGCCACCACCGAAACCCTAGGGTTAAACCACACCCTATACCAACACTCGTCCTAGATAGCAAAAATAGAGGCAAAGACAAGAAGAACAAGAACCAGTCGCACCACAAAGGAACCCAAAGTGCCATCCTCCCCATCTGAATCATCCCCTACAACATCATCAAAATACCTAGCCACTCCCTACCCCTACATGCACTTTCCCATTCTAAAACCCCTAGAGGAAGAAACTATTATCAATGGGTTATGTCATTGTCGAAAGTTATGAACGTTTGTTGCAATTTTTAGATTTTCCCAGTAACAATCTTGTTGTAGCATGTTGTATGTCCTTGTACAGACCTATATTGGCTTGAGACCGATTGAAGATGGAGGATTGAATCTAGTTTCCAAAACATTTGGTTTCACTTCATTTCATTGAGTAGATCAAAAGTTATGGCATTTTCTTAACAAACAGATCTAAAACCCTAGTTAGGGTAATAGTGAGCAAACAAGTCAGATTTTGAAGGGTTTTGTGCAAAGTGACCACCCTTGATTTTGAGATATATTGTATAAAGACCAAATGGGTGTCTAAAACCATCTTTAAATTCTTGATATCATTCTTGCACTAAAAATAATGGTCGAAAAACCCAATTTGTTGTCCTAATTAGCCCTAGTTGTAGAAATAATAGTCATTTTTTTAGGGTTTTGTTCCAAAACAACCCCACCTGCAAATTGGATATGTTGTAATATTCTAAAAAGGGTATCCTAAATAGTTATTAGATTCTATATTTGAACCTGGTTGGGAAATTATGCTAGAAAAACCTTCTTTGTTGTCCTACAAGGCCTAGTGTCAAATTATGAAGAAAACCACTTTATTTGAGGTGTTAAGATTTTGGAAGAATGTTGTTTGAGTTGGTTTTCAATATAACCACCCTTCTCTACATTAAAATCTTAAATGGGCCTTTATAACATAGGTGTGTCCTTTAATTCTTTCATCTCCTCATTTCTCACCTATCTAGGCCCTGCTTTAACATGTGTGTCCTATAATTTATCTCGACCTCAAAACTCAATTTACATTTATTCCTAGCCTCTCCTTGGAATTTTGGACCTTGGGTTTAAATTTGGGTCTATGCTAGAGGGAGAAAGGTGCCTTGGGTGCCCCACTCCTAGGAGAAAGGTGTCCTAGGCAGCCCACTGTTGCAAAGTGTGTGCCCTTGGTCTCCTTATGTTGTGCAATGCAGTGCTTGGGTTTGTGACATGGCTTAACCGCCTCCTATGGATTCTATAATTTTAGTGGTTGTATCAGGCATTAACAAGTCGATATTTTGGTGCAACGTCAACCGCACTTGTAACAAGTGGTATCAGAGCTTGGTCACAGGTTCAAACCCCTCACTTGCACTAGAGGGATTGTTGCAAGGTATGTGCCCTTGGCCTCCTTGTGTTGTGTAGTGCAGTGCTCAGGTTTGTGACATGGCTTAATCACCTCCTATGGATTCTATAAGTTTATTGGATGTATCAGGAATTAACAAGTTGATCTTTTGGTGTGACTGCTGAAGAAATTTGTTTGATTTCTAAGATTGAACCTAAAGGTGTTGATGAAGCATGTAAAGATGAAAATTGGATTAAATCAAAGGAAGAAAAACTGAATCATATTGAAAATAATAATACATTGATCCTTGTTCCTAGACCTAAGGATAGAAATGTGATTGGAACTAAATGGGTATTCAGGAATAAGTTGAATGAACAGGGTGAAGTTGTTAGAAACAAAGCTAGACTTGTCTGTAGAGGTTTTCCACAGATGGAAGGTATTGACTATGAGGATACTTTTGCTCCAATGGATAGAATTGAAGCTGTTAGATTATTTTTCTTATGCTACTCACAAAGATTTCAAGTTTTATCAAATGGATGTCAAGTCAACCTTTCTTAATGGTGAGTTGGAAGAAGTCTATGTTGAGCAACAAAGATGGATTTCGGTTGACAGATGAAAAGGACATGGTTTGCTGGTTGAAGAAATCATTGTATGGATTGAAGCAATCCCCTAGAGCTTGGTATGCTAGATTGGACAAGTATTTGATGAAGCTTGGATTCAATAAAGGTAATTGCTGATAGTAATTTCTATTTCAAGTTGATCAGGATAACATTTTGATTGTTGAAGTTTTTGTTCGAGACGTTATTTTTGGAGGATATGATTGTTTGTGTAAGAAGTTTGTTGAAGAGATGCAGAATGAATTTGAGATTTCTATGAGCTGTGAAATGAAATTCTTTCTAGGATTTCAAATTACTCAATGAGACAAAGGTATTTTCATATCTCAAAGCAAGTATGTGAAGAAATTGTTGAAGAAATTTGGATTTGAAGATTCTAAGTCTATTGGTACACCTATGGTAATCGGATGTAAATTGACCAAGGATGATGATTCTCTGAAAGCTAATCAAACCAGATACATATCTATGATTAGTGGATTGTTGTATTTGACTCAGACTAGACCTGATATCATGAATGTTTTGTGTCATGTTGCTAGATTTCAAGTTGATCCTAAGGAAACTCATGTCACTGTTGTGAAAAGGATATTCAGATATTTGAAAGGAACTGTTGATTTTGGTTTGAGGTATCCTAAGAATGATGACTTTATTTTGAGTTCTCTTACAGATGCTAATTGGGCAGGTGATGTCGATGACCAGAAGAGCACTACAGGTGGTGCATTATTTTTGGGTAAGAAATTAGTGTCATGCACAAGTAAGAAGAAGAATGTTATTTCTTTATCTACTGCAGAAGTTGAATACATTGTTGCTACTAGAAATTGTACTAAGGTAATTTGGACGAAGAAAAATTTAAAGGATATAGGACTTATTTAAGATGATCCTATTGTTATATACTATGATAACTCAAGTTCTATCAATATTTTTAAGAATCTGGTACTGCGTTCTAAGACTAAGCATATATCTATCAAGTTTCATTTCTTGAGAGAGAAGTTGAGTGAGAAAGAAGACAGATTGCAGACATCTTTACGAATCACTTTCCTAAAGATACTTTTGAGTTTCTTAGAGACGAGTTAGGGGTGATTTCCCCTCCTGATAAGAACTAAGATGCATGGATTTTTATTAATCCAATGAACTTCACAAAGATATCTTGTGATCCGGATTGATAAGTTATGGCTGCTGCTTAGAGGGAGTAGTCAATGGTATGATTCATATTTGAGCCTTATTCATTGATGTCAAAGTGAGAAAAGAGAATGTGAAAAACCCTGAAGCATTTTGGGGTAGAGTAGATATTTGAGTATTGATTTAAGGGGGAGATTATTGCGAGTTGATTCTTTAGTAGAGATTTGAGTATTGATCTAAGGGGGAGATTATTGCGAGTTAAATATTTCTTTACATTGATTGTTTTTCAGATTTATATGTTGCCATCAATGCCAAAGGGGGGGATTGTTGGATATTGTTGATAGAGTGAAGAGTTGTCATTGATGTCAACATATTTCTCTGTATGTTTCAGTTTTGCAGTCAGATTAGATGAGTTGGTTTATCCTGTGTATTGCAGATGAGTTGATATGGTTTAATGGGGTTTGTGATAAGTATCTCTAGCTGATTCATTAGAAGTTTCAGTGGTTTGCATGTTCATTTGATTGAGTTATGTGATCTGGTATACTTATTCAGTATTTGGCAGTGTTCGATAAATTTTGTGTATTTCTCTAGAATTGCAATATCTTTAGTTGTAGATGTGTGGGATGCGTTTTGGATGTTGATGTGTGTCTTCAGTTCAAGTGGTTCATGATTTGTAACTCTACAAGTGAATCTTTCAGTTTGATAGTCAGTTTTGTGAATGTTCTTGAGGTTCAGTATAATGTTGATGATGATTCTTGTGATGCGAGTTGTTGTGGTTGTTGCGGTGTGATTCATGTTGCTTGTGGATGTTTCTAGATTGTGTGCTATGTGTATTGTTGGTCCGCATTGATCGTTGTGCATGTTATTCATGATTATCTTCAGTTCAGTGATGTTCTTTGTGTTATGTGACATTCATGGTGTTGTAGCATGTCGACACGTAATTCTTGGAGGTGTTTCATATTTGTGGTGGTTGTTTGGGTCCATACTAAACCAACTCATTCATTATCATAGAGTTTGTGTGATTATATTTTTGTAATATGTAGTGTATAGTGAGCTGACCTTGAAATATAGGTTGATGTCTTGTACAAATATATGTAATAATCATTGTGTGAGGTATCTTCTAGTGAATTCGAATGTTTGTTATTGAATAAGTGTGTGAACAAGTGTTTGATCCTTCGGTAGTGTGAAGAAATGTGTTGCAGAGTAGATGAGACAGTAAGCTTAACTGGAACTATACTCAGGTATGTGGAGATGCTATTTCATCAGTTCATGATTCTCTAGATGTAATTTGAATGCTTTGTGTAAGTTATCAAGACTTCCCTAAGGGTTGTAGCCCTCTGGATTTTTTTTATTTGAGCAGTGAGATCTAGGTAGTGTTCATGAATGCATGTGCATTCCCCAAATGTTGTAATATTTCACTTACTCCTAACAGGGTATTATCTGATTGTGGGTGTGTTCCCATCATGGTTTTTTTCTTAACCGAGTTTTTACATCAAAAATCTTGGTGTTGTGCGTTTTGTTGACATGGTGATATTTTATGCTTTCATTGTTAAGTTTTAGATCTGATTTGTGGTTTAGTTGTAGAAATTTTTTGAGCAAACTAATTCACCCCCCCTCTCAGTTTGTTGCATTGTTGCCAACACCCACTCCTAGGAGAAAGGTTCCCTAGGTGCCTCACTCCCAAGGGAAAGGTACCCTAGGTGCCCCATTTCTCGATGTCTTGGGTCAAATTAAAACCACTTAATGGTTAGCTTGGTTGAGTGGTAATTTGTTTCTCATTTCGGCCTACTCCAATTTTTGTGCCCTAAAATGCTTGATGAGGTATATAAGGCATCTCTTTCAATTCATTTTCATCATTTTATCTCATGCTAGCATTATCATCCAATTCAAGAGTAATCATTCTTCCTTGAGAGAAGATCTGATTCAAGGAGAATCAAGCTACTTCAAGGTATCTTCAAGCATTGTTTTATGATTTCATGATGTTTGATCATGTTATTGCATCTACACATAGTGAAATTATCCTAAGAGAATTGCATCGCCTATTGAAGGTATAATCATTTACATTCAAGCATTCCATTTTTATTTCTAGCTCTACTACCTAGCAACACTCTTTCAATTCAAGTTCAATTCAATACAATTTCAAGGTTAATTCCTAAAGCTAGGGTTTGATTTAGGCGAACCCCTTTCTACCCAATATTTTGTCTCTTTTTTGTTGTGTATAAATAGGTGAGGAAGCTACAGAAAGAGGTGCAGAGTAATTAGACAGAGATCTATAATATACAATTCATCATAGTTGAAACTAATTGGAGCAAGCCAAGCTAGGCAACTAAGTCCTATGAGCAAGACGATTTGGGTGACTAAGTTCCTGCACTTTTGCCTCAAATTTTGAATGCGGGTTAGTTATAGTTTGTATTGTCACATAATCTTTTATATCGGGTTTTCAACTACTTGTCTTCCTATACATGCATAAAACTATTGTTTTAGCTTACTTTCTCCTCGTTCATTCTTCCCTACAATTACATTTCATATTTCAACTCAACAACAAAGGATCATTGCATCCACTTAGTGCTTTAACCTTCTTAAGCATAGTGGATCATCTTCCTTCCAATGTAAGGTAGGGCATTGAAATAGATTCCTTGTTTGCATGCATAAACTTGTGAATCATATTTCCCCAATATTACAGAGAGAATCAGTTACATAGTTGGTTTCCTTAGATATATTGGATGAGGCTAGGAAAATCTTTGGTGTATAAAGAGAAAGTATTAGAGTGGAAAGTCCCTTGGTGAGGTTTCAATAGAAAGTTTGAGGAACCTAAACCTATATTTGGATGTGATTTCATCATACTCAATGGATAATGGTACGATAAGTCCAACCCACCTATTTTTCAAATGTATCCTAGTTGTTCTTTGTTTTATCATGTAAATGAGTCTTGAACTATATAAATTTCAACTTTTAGGATGATTTTGTCTTTATCTATAGAGTCAATTCTAAGGATGAGTTTGATAAATACAACTAATGGGTATTTTCTATGGACTAATTCCCTAGATGTGGAAATAAATATTTGTAAATAATATATTTTTCTTATAATCTTGTGTTGTAAATTGTATATATATCAAGATATAATTATTGTAGACATATAATTTCCACCGTCCATAATGTTTGTGTGAATCTTCTAGTTTCATATGTGTACTTTTATTTCCTCAAAGATACACACAAAGATATAATTATGATCAATGTGGTCATTAAAATGTCACTTAGCGGTAGAGAATACTACTTTCACATGTGGTTAGATCAAATGGATGTGTAGTTTTGGATGTTGTGATTTATTTACATATGTTCATGTTCCCCAAGAAATACAAAATATGTAGGGTGGTTATGGGGATACTTTTTCCTCAATGCCATTTTTTTTCTATATTTGACCCCTTATGTAACATATATAAATGGGAGAATGTTTATAAAGGTATTATACATCTTATATAGAATATTTAATATTTTATTAATATGTCCATCTTGGAATAGGATGTCATATTTTGGGTAGAGAAACATTTTCCATGTTGTATGTAACACTAGTGAAATGCATTATATATGAGGAGATCATGTGAAGATATTTCATCTTAAGTACAATAATTAAATTAATAAACATGTGTCTCTTGCCTTGGAGGTTGTAATGCCTCCGGATTTAAATTTGAACTTAGGAATCAAAATTTGAAAGTTTACTTGGGTGCATTTGATATTATTGTATGTTTAAAGAGTGCTTGGAATGTGATATTTATCTAAAGGAAATGGTTGGAAAGGGTTATGGTACTATATTTTCTCTATGGTTGAAGAGTGTTGATCTCTTCTTTATTTTGGTCATGGAATTGGAGTATGATTATGATGCTACGAGATTGTTCATCAATTAGAGAGTGTGTATTGGAGGTGATAGATTTGATCTTTTCTTTCTCTTGATAGAGAACCAATAATAATATATTATAATAAAAATATATTGATAATATAATGGGTCTATTTTGGAAACTAGGTTTTTCTTGAGAGGATTTTCCCAAGGCATATATAATGAGTTGGGTGTTTATTTACATGCTATAATGCTTTCATTTTATTTATCTTGTAAGTATTCTTATAATTGTATCTATGTAATTTCTCATTATTAGTATCAATGTTGACCTATTAAGAGTTTGTACTTATAAATTTCTTGAAGGGATATCAAGGAAAAAAAATTGTTATAAG
The DNA here is from genome assembly GCF_030272615.1 of Cryptomeria japonica. Lineage (NCBI taxonomy): Eukaryota > Viridiplantae > Streptophyta > Pinopsida > Cupressales > Cupressaceae > Cryptomeria > Cryptomeria japonica. The sequence goes on along the minus strand of NC_081408.1, from coordinate 32,817,792 downwards.
ATCACCAAATTTGAGTTAGTTTACATCTTGGATCAGAAATTTGATATACCTCATGAAAATCTAATAGAGGTTAAAGTATTGTTAACATTGTTGTTCAGAATAGAAGAAATATTTGAAATGATGAGATATGTATAAGTCTAGTCAAATATAATTACAAAAAATAAAAGAAGGGGTCATAACCATGGACATGATGAAAGAGGTGAAGAAAATAAAAAAGGGAATAAATGCATGTCTAGTGAATAAGTCATAGAAGAATAGCAAGAAAGAGATGGATATAAAGTGAAGACGTTGAAAACTATTTTAAAGATCGGTCAATGTTAGAGTACTATTTTTTTTACATTTAGTTTATTCGTATATTTTTTTATATGCATGTAGTTAAGATAATATCACTTAGTTAGTTGTGTCCAATAGTTATGTGACCATGTTTTATACATTTGATTGCTATATATCTAGTTAGTGAGACAATTAATTACATGTCCAGGTGACTTGTGCAACTAATTACCAATTATCTAATATTTGTTGAGTTACACTCTTCTCATTAGCTAGCTCCACCTATTGGGCATGGATAACCTTAGTTAGCTCCATCTATATGGGTGTTAATCCTTAAGTACTTACCACCTTTTATCCATTTCCTTACTCTGTATACAAACATCTCTTAGATAGTATTTTGTTACCTACTTTAATTCCTTGATGAGAATACAATTTATTAAATATGATATTTATTTTATATTTTATTATGCTTTCATTTAGCATAATAATCATGTGAAACTTGTTACATGGTATCAAAGCAAGATAATATCCAACTATGGTCTCTTATAAATTCTAGTAAATCAAATCTCATATTTATTAACGCTAAGTATGCTCTTCTCTTACGTGCTTGGATGATCTAGATAATAAAAAGGGTGAAATAAAAATCCAAATTTGAGCTCAAGGGCTCTTGGTATACCTTATCTTATAAGAAAATTTTGAACTTTCATGGTGTTAGTCCACCCATAAGTTTTTGTTTTTAAAAAAATATTCCAATTTGCGGGTTGCCTGTTTGTACCTCTTGTTTCCGTCAGGTCATTTGTTCTCCTCATACTTGAACCATTGAACTCTTTTTCAAAAGGTTCAAAGCGCAGTTTAAAAAGAAAGTTGTTTCGGTCTTTGTCACCAAAATTTCAAGTGCGTTCCCTTTGTTTTTGGTCATTGAAGTTTTGAACCCATTGAACCAAATTTCAAGAAGTTCAAGGTTCAAGGTTCGAAATGCCTTTTTTGTGAGTCATGGTAATGTATTGTTATATGACAAGCGTGAGTCTTTTTATGTTGAGTTGTTATGCGGTCTTGAACCTTGAACCAAATTTCAAGCGGTTCAAAAGGTTCAAGGTTCACTTTAGTTGTTCCTTTTCTTTGTCTCTCATTCCTGGTGTTGTTTATGTGCCACCTGTTACTATTTATTTCTTAAGTGAACTTGAACCATTGAACCTTGTGTTCAAGTGGTTCAAGGTTCATAAGTTCTTTTCAAAATAATCCGAAAATCTTTTTGGAGGAAATAAAAGTGGCGCGACAAGAAGGAATATTCTCTTATTCGACTTTTTGAAATTCTAAATGTGGAAAGTAATCATGAAACTATCAAATTTCCTATGCGGAAGTGATGGGTAATTAAGAAGGTGTCAGGTTTGTCATTTCACCATTACTTTGCATGCTTGAGTAAATCATGAAGAAGCGTGTGCAACCCTATTGATATTTTCTCATCTGATTAAAGAAAAATGTATGAGTTTATTTCCATATTCAGGAAGGTCACAGTTGCCATACTTCAATTAATTGGAGGCACCGAAGGTAAATCCAGCTTTGTTCTCCGAAAGAATTTCTAGTTTTCATGGTGTTATCGGGTAAGTTCAGTTGTCTTCTTCTATGTTGTGTTTCTTTGTGCACTAAAGTTTTATCAGTATAGAAAAGGGAAAAATCTAAAAAATTGTTGGGGTAGCATACTGTATTGTTGTTAGAATTTCTTGGTTAAGGGAATAGATAGTTAAAATGAGGCCAATGTTGCCAAGGCTTGACCGAACCTCATGTTTAGTGAGTATCTTGCCGGAAATGGAAGACACCTCCTTAGTCCATGTAGATTTGGGGAATTTCCTTGAAACAGCTAAAAATTCTCAGGCTGGGTCACTAATGGAGAAGATAGTTAAGAGTGGTCTTGTGGAAGCTGTTGTATTCCCGCTAGCCGCATCGTGTCCAGATTTAGTGTTGGCTTGTATGAACAGATATGACTCTGAGAATAGATGTATCAGAACCAGTGACGGTGAGGTGTTAGTCAGTATTAATAGGGAAATGGTGATGGCAACAATGGGTATTCCACATAAAGAGGAGTATGAGGATTGGACCATTGGAAATTCATACACCTATTTCTCTGAGAAGAAGAGCAAGTACAAAAGTGTATTTGCAAGAAATTGACTCTTAAGGCTTTAGAAAGGAGGATCACGACTACCCAAACCCTTAACCATAGAACACCTCATCACTGAGGTGCAGGACATTTTTGTGCTTTTAAACAAAGTAAAGGGGAATTCACATTTCTTCTACTAGGAAGATTGGATGTACTTTTTCATCCAAGTGGTTCTATCTGGTGACAGATTTCTGGATTGGTCTCAGGTAATTATAGAGAGGCTTCACGAAGGACTAAGCAATTTTGTGGGTATGACTGGGTTTTACATGTCTTCTTACCTATTTTATATTTTAGCCTGCATAAGAGATTGGCCTAGATTACCCAATGAACCTTGGATTGATGGAATGAGGGTTTATAATTTTTACCCTTTGTTGCAACAACAAAGATATGTTGAACAATTTGACAAATGGAATGGAGTCTTTGAAGGAAGACCGACCTTTGTACTTCAAGGTGATGCCAACAAGAGAATGTCTGTAGAGGCTATGGAATTTGTGAGTATTTATGGGAGCTTATTTATCCAATTTCCATGGTTTACTTATATACGAGTAGGTGGTTTTGAAGGCCAACCATTCAAATTGCTCAGGTACGCCTTTGACAGCTTCATACTTATAGAGGTGAGCAGGTAGTTGGCTCATATAGATAAAAGACTAGGAGCAAAGGGAGAATCCAAGGTGGTTTTTCCCATTGAGCTTGGGTATTATAGTTGCAAATTGGTATCAGATGCTTTGAATCTGGAACTAGAGTTCAAAAGGATGAACCTGCAGCCATATGTGGCTAGGCGAAGATTTGATAGCAAAGGTTATGCAAGGGAGAACCTTAACATAGACGGACATTTTTTGTCATGAACCTCAGATAGAAGATTATTGGGAAAACTGCAAGGATGAGCATGAAGTGAGAAAGAGGTTGTGGTCAAGATTCACTTTGCGGTAGATAGTTGTCTTGAGGCTCCCAATTAGTACATCAAGTGTATTGGAAGATACAGAGGAAGATGTCCTGGACCCTGAGTTTGGTACTAAGATTGAAGGGAAACCAATTCCAGAAATTGACTGGAACAAAAAAGAAGATGATAGCATTCAAACAAGGACCTTCAATGTTGTCAGGAGAATAGAGAGATGGCTGAGGAAACTGAAATTCAAGGAGGGTCCTTCTGTGTCCCCACGCGAATCAAGAAGTGATTCACACATCCTTGTTCAATCTCCTATTTTTGCCACTAATAAAATTATTGATATTGCAGGTGTCTCAAAGCCCGCTGTAGAGAAAATACCGCCAAGAAGGTCAGGAAGGTCACCATCTAGTCTTACAGTTGCTCGAGTAACCCAATCAAGAAGCAAGAAGAAGAGTAGAGAGCCTTTTCTGCAATAGGTCGTGGTGGACTTAGACCCCAGTGAAGAGCCTGAACAAATAATGGACCCACAGGATCAAAGCGAGCCTGGGATACAAGAAGTGGATACAAATGAAGGAGTAGAAACTCAATAGGATCCCATGAACACCCTGGTAATTGTTACCAACCCAGATGCACAGATCACCCCACCACCTAAAGGACCTACAAATGCACCAAGATGGCTAGAAGCTGCCATTGGAAAGAAGAGGAGCATGGTGCCGGTCACCATTCCATTGGAGGACATGGTCAGTAAATTCTTAGGAAAAGCATTAAAGACCAAAAAGCTCAAAACACAAGGAATGCTTGATGTGGATGACACAATAGGACACTATACAGCTGAAGTGGCCAAGCCCATTCTTGGGAGAGATGCAAATAAGGCCACAGAGGAAGATTTTACTATGGAGAAAATAGATTTGGGTGTTGCATCAAGGGTCGTGGATGTTAAACATTTGGAATCTTCTACAAAGAGGATAATCTCAAGGACTTGGAAAGATGAAAAAGATAAGAGAGAAATGATGCAAATGGTCACACAGATGGCAGAGTACATCAACGCTATTCATAATCCAAATCCTCAACCATTGTCACAGATACCAGTGTCATTTGACCCTAAGTCTCCAACAAACCAGAAGATGCTTGATCAAGTTCAAAGGAACAGGGTAGTAATAGAGATGTTCAACAAATGGTTGGATCTAATAATTCAACAAGGATCATAATATAATACTAATCTGGTCAAGGTTTATAAGGATGTAGAAACTATGAGTAAAGAGGTCAGGCTGGAGACAGTCACCTAGGAAAAGGAAAGGATTAAGTGGGTAGCAGTTCTCGCACAAATGAATGATGTTCAGAAGTATGGAGTGATGAAGTTCCTAGCTGAGAAACTAGTGGAGAACCTAGATGATAATGTGCTATGCGTGTCAAAGAAAAATGTGGAATGGTGCAACTCAATCATCGGGCAGGGCCATGAAGAGTCCACTAAGCTACTCAGGGGACTGACCGATTTGATTGACACTATACAGAAGGACCTTAAATGTATTGATATCCAACTCATGAAGGAGGGAGCTAAGGTGATTGAGGAGGTTGTAGACATGATTAAAATATTTCAAGATAGAGATCATTCCATTCAGACCACAAAATCTTTGACTACCGATGACTTTTCGAAGGTAGCAAGGATTGAATCAATGCTCATTGTCTATTCATAAAGTGAAGGTCACGCAAGTGAATATGAACAAGGAAGTGTGGAAGCAGAGGATCATACACATTGGTCTGCCCTATTTCCAAGTTATCCTGAACTTTTCAACTACACAACTAGAATGGTGAGGATCCGCAACAAAACAGGACAAGCCTGTAACTTCCTTAGTTGCGGTAGATGCTTAGTTGTGCTACAACGAAATGTCGGTCTTTCAGTGGCTATTAGTTTAGCTTTCTTTTGTGTCATTTGAACGGTTTCTTTCACTGAGGTGAAAGTAAATGTTATTTGTTAATTATGTATAAACTATGGCCTGGTGGCTATTTAAGCTAAAAAGCTTTCCTTTGAATGGGTTTTGAAACTGTGATTTTGGAAACAATAGAAGAGTTTTTGATACGAATTGTGGGAAATGAAATAATGGCTGAATATTAATGGAATGTTGTGATATCTTTGAATCTGTGCATTCTGAGATTCGTAATTCTTCTTAGGTTGTTATGTGGGCATAATTTAATATAATAATCAGTTATCTTTGCATTTCTTTTCCATTCATATTTATTATAGATTGTTGGATTACTCATATGGTGTTTGTCAGCTTGATCCCCCTTGCCTTGTGAGGTACGAGAGAGTCTCGATTAAGCTGCTAGTTTCTCTTGTTGAGTTCCCATTTTGTTTTGAATGTATGCAGTAAATATATGTTAATCAGAGTCTGTGAACTCCTCTATGAGCAATTTCTCAGGAAAATTTAGGCGTTTATTTGTGCTGATGGATAAATGTTGAAGTCTTTTCAATACTTTTCGGTTAAAAGTGTTACAAAAATCAATTGTACAGTTAATTCATTGTAAATCATACGAGGAGCTGCCCTCTAATGCAAGGTTGAATTATCATTAATTCTTCCAGCTATTGGTATATTTGTTTCTTTCTAAAGGGTAAAACGGAGTCATATTTTTCTTTAAGAAGATAATAGTTGAAATTTCATGAAGGAGACAAATCTGTTTACCAACACATGGACCACATATGAGCTCCTCATTAAGTTTAGAGTGTCCAAGAGAGTTAATATAGTCTATTATCATCCTAGTTAAACATTGGAGGAGGTTTTTCTTAAGAAGGTTCTTATAAGATCTAGCTAGTACATTTTATTTTATTTTAAAGAAAAACTTTGAGGCAAAATTGATGCATCATCTCATCTAGAACACTCAAAAGCTCTTTACAAGAGATAAAGTTTACTTAGAATTTTATAATAGATATATTAAGATAAAATAAGTCTTAAGCATGAAATTATAGGATGATAGTTTTAAAATTAACTTTCAAAAGATAAGAAAAAAAATTAAAATATATTTTAAGTGTAAGGGTCAAATATTGAAAATGACACAATTTTAATTAAGTTGTCACAATTAATAAGAACAAAAAAATGGCTTATACAAAGTCAAAATATTTTCATCTTAAACTCACACATTATAGATTAATTGATTAAATTCAATTGTTAATAATAATGATCTATTCTCTAAATACCATCTATCAAAGTTCAATTCTTGTAAAAGTAAAATTATAAGATAATTAAATAATTTTGACTAACTTAAAAGAATTAATCAAATATTCATTTTTAAAATTATTATAAAATTTTAAGTTAATTTTAAAAAAAAAACAATTATAATTATAAAGGTTTTGAAATTAATCTCTATAATAATCTTAACATATTTTATATAAAAAAATAATATTTTTAACATTATAATTAAAAAAGTAATAATATAATAAAAAAATAAAAGAAAGTGATACTATAGAAGTTAAAGATAAAAACCTGCAAGTACACTTATATTCACTTCATATTTGTAATCTCCAATCACCCCAGGCACCCAAGCATACAGATTATAATCTCCAACTCGAATATTTCTAATGGTAAAGCTACCATCACTATCAGTAGTTGTCCAAAATTGATAGCCCTAATCAAATCATAATATATAATAGTTAGTAAAATGCTTAACATAATTCAAATTTATCTTTATCTTAATTCAAAAATATGTAAATAATATAAAAAATATATATAAATTATAGAAGAGAAATGTGAAGAAAAAGTGATTACCTTGCTCTCTCTTTGCCAAGATCCATCCTCTCCTGGAAGAGCTAAACCAACATATGCAGAATTTGCAGGTCTAACTTCTGTTTCAATAAATCTGCTAGTCACCCATAAATTTACTTTAGATTATATAACAAACACAAATTTATAATTAAAAATAATTTATTTCATATAATTTAAATATAATTATAATATTTTATAATATGAAAATGTATATTAAGTAGTGCTTGTTGTGTAGAATTTTGATTTTCTTTTGATGTTTTGGAAAAAAATGAAGTTTTTTAATATAATTTTTTATATAATATAATGATATTTATTAAAAAATATTATTATTAAATTATTTAAATATGAAGAAATGTGATATTATATAATTTATATTAATTTTTAAAAGTATTTTTGGATATCAATTATGTGAGTTTTTCATAGATTTTTTAAATCACATTTAATTTTTTATTTCATAAATACAAAACATTATGACACAATTGATATCTATTTTTTATGCTAAAGTAGCAAAATGTTTAAATATATAATATTTCTTTTTTAAATAATTTACTCAACATATATGAATCATTAAGAAAATAATAATGGCATTGAGCTTAATGATGTATATTTAAAATAAATGCCCAATTTAGGGTTATAGGAGATGACATTAAGAAGTTAACAAATGATATTTCTATGAACATTCAAGTCTTGTTTATATGTCTCCCACTCCTCTTCTTTCCCATGAGATATTTGTTGTACGGATCCATGGTTCTTTTGGTAATGTTGCTCCTTTTGTTGTTGACAACTTGTTTATTGTTGGTGTGCCATCAGTGGTTAAATCTTTTGTTGTTGGAGTGGCTATGAGTTGATCTATTGGTGGTATGTTATTTATTGTTATGTCGTTTCATGTCATTCTATCATTTATGGTGTTTCATTTGTTGCATGTTTACAATGATATTTATATCATAAAAACCCTATATATGATATATGATTATTTAATAATGCATTCAAAAAATTTATGGTTTTTATTGTAGGAAATTTCTTCAATACAACTTTCCAACGACATATGATGATTAATGATCCGATAATTAGATTAAAAGTTATGGTTCCTAGAAGTGGGAAAATGGATGGTTACGTTGTTGGCACCCAAAAACGTAGATTTACACTCTATAATATTCTAGGGTGGTTATAAATTCTAGATAAAGAAGATGAATGGGGGTCATAAAAGGTAGTTCTAGTTCTAGAGTAGTGCAGATTCTAGCTCTAACTTGGAGATTATTGTAATGAGAAAGCCCATGTGGTTGTAGCATGTTATTTTTGTAATGTTGTAGTTTTCATTTCACTATGATACTAGAAAGCAAGTGTTTCTTTCTTGCATTTTCTATTAATTTCTCTGTTGTAGTTGTGTGTTTGGGTTTGTAAAGGGAATACCCTTCATCATTAATAATTATTTATTCTTCTATAAAATCTACTTCAATATTACCTTTGGCATAAAAGAACTTCTTTTTAGCATATTTATGTCCTTGTCTACATCTTCTATCACAATTAAGCATAAAGATTTGGTCGTTTTTTATTTAATTTTTAAAGAAGTCAATCTACTATGTTCAAGAAATTATTATATCAATGAACTCCTCTATTTCATGTTTGGCCAAAAAAATTCCTCTACCTTTCTTGCTATAATCGTTGGTGGGAAGATAGAAGTTGGATTGAACATGTGTGGTCCTTTAGAGCCCCTAAATATAGTTCGTTCAATTTTTGTCAGTATCATGGTTTACTTCTAAATGCAACATCTATAATTATTTATTATGGTCATTTAGTATACCTGTTTTTGTTAGTATCATGCTTCATAAGACTATTATCATAGTATGTTGTGAGTTCCTCTTGGAAAGTTAACCATGTGATAATACATCCTTATTTTTCTTCTCATCACATAGTCAATGAAACTAAATACAATGATCTAGCTTCAAATATAATTATATCATTTTAAAATTTTGTTGAGATGAAAAATGACAAAGATCAAAGAACTACTCTATTTGGCATAGCCAATTCTTGAGGTCCTTGCAATCAAACTTATCCATATCTATCCTTGGCATAAAGTTCCTAGAGCTACCCATAGAGGTATTTATGTTATGGTCCTACTTTAGATTCAAATCAAACCAAGAAGCCCTATGCCCCGTAGAAGATATGTTTTCTTTCCAAGTTTTGTGGTGTTGTCTACCCATATGGAGTCCATAGAACTCATGAGAGAATTAATCTATTTGATTCATTCGATGATATACTTTTTAGTAATTTTTTTCATTTCCTCTTCCAATAACAAAAAATCTTCTATTGCCTTGGTGTATTTTTTCCTTTATACTAGCTTCAAATATATGGGATCCATCTCTTTAATTTTGGCCCATCCTTGTTCAAACCATTTATAGGTGTGACTAGATTCCCTTCCTTGCTTCTTGTTGAAGCCCTAGCCATGTTGTGACATAAATATTTTTCAAAATAACTTACTAAAAATAAATGAAAAAAAAAAAAAATACATTTGTATTTAACTTATTTTATCTTGGAACTCATATTTTTTGGAAAGTTCTATAGAAAATCCATTGATTTGTGATTGTAGGAGTGAAAATGATGTAAACAAGCCCAGGGATAAGCCTAGACAAGCAACCAATTCTACACACATTCATTTTGAATAAGATATAATCCATGGGATAATATGCAAGCTCATAACAAAAAAACTAAACTCATACTATATTCAATTGAAATTGAGATTTCAAAAATCAAACTCAAATTAATTCATTTGCAAAATATTACAATCTATGATATTTCATGACTTCACACTTGCACTCAAAATATGTTCTCTTTCTTTCTCTTGATCTACACTTTCTCTAACTTGGACAACAAGAAACTCTTCAACTTATGCTCACAATGTTTGCATTTTTTCTGGCAAAGATTACTCTTCAAATGCCACTTATACAGAGGCATCCAACGTCTCCTTAGTGTCTCTCTTTTATGTTGTTTTTGTTTAATTCTTTTTAATGCAACTTCAAAGGGGCATCCAATTCTTAATATCCTTCCTAAATGTTGCGTCTTCACTTAAATAAGCTTGACTTTTCAATTCTAACCAACATATGCATCCAATTTCTCTCACAAGAATTAATTTATAACACATTTTCTCTTAAATTATTGTTTAAACTTTGAATTTGGAGAGTCTTCACATTCATCTCATTTGAAACATAAGAATAAATATATTTCTCAAGTCCACCAATTTAATATTAAATGTGTTGGAGAGTGCAATGGAAATTATAGACATGCCACTTTTCGATGTCAATTTTGAATGTGGTGGAAATCTTTCAATTACTCTAATAAACTTGAATTTATCAAGAGTTGTCACTTGAAGAATACTTGTTCTTAAGGAATACTTGTGGATCATAATTTCTCTACAATAAATGATATAAGTTAAAAATTAAATCAAAATCCCAAAAAAATCATTTTTCGAACACTTGGTGTTTTGACCCTCTTTCCAACAACTTTTCAAATTTTGTAATTTTGCACCTATAAGTGTCTTCTAGATGATGTAAGATGCCTGAAACTACCATACGAGACCAAAAACTAAAAAAAAAAAAAAAAAAAAAATTTGGGCGATGCAAGATCACCTATGGATCCCAATGCTCCTACATTAGACACACCAAGTAAGAAAATTGTGGACATAACTCACAAATTGAATTGAGTAGTAAGTCTACTCTTTTAAGTTAAAGACAACTTGTAGCATACACTTATATTGTGATATGAACCTATTGTTTTTTCTTTTTCCTCTTATAACATTTCCTTGAAACTCTCCCTCTTCATTTGTCAATTTTTTTCTTCTCTCTTTTCTTCATTTGTGGACCTTTCTCCACCATATCCCAACTACCTCCTCCAAATTATTTTCATCTTTCTACTTTCTCTTGTGGGTTTTGTCCCACATAAACCATCCATCTCCACCAAGTTTCACTCTCATCTTCCTTTGTTGTGAGAATACTCACCATCTCTTTTCCACCTCCACCAAGGATCTTCTTCCCATTTCTCACTTATGAAGACTCCTAAAAACTTATAAAAATTGCTATTGTTAAATATTTTCATTACCTGTTGTCTCACCCACAAATCTCTTCATGCCTCCTACATAGAGTTCAATACCAATATTCTCTTTATAAAATTTAGAAATAAAATAAATTTTTCCTCTTTTGTTGCTACAATTCCTTCCTCCACCTTTATGCCTTTAACATGACATATTTCAGCTGCAACCTCTTCCTTTTTACCTATAGTCAAATCAATGTTAATATAACTATGAGATTTAGTTTCTTCCATCTTTATTTGATTTGTCACCTCCTTAGTTTCAACTATTACTTCCCCTCCAAACAATACTTCTATTTTCTTGATCTCCTGTTGCAATAAGAGACTATCATCATACTTATCAAATTCTTCATCATATATAGAACTCTCAAAGTTGATTTTTTGAACTCCTACATCTTCATTTTCTTTATTTCTGCATTCCCTACAAATAAAACAACAATAAATAAAATAAAATCTTCATTATTATCTTTTCCCTTCTATTCTTATTTCAATTCTTCGTTCACCAAGAAATTTTTATTTTTCATTTCTTGTAGACAAAACATCAATTACAAGTATGTTATCATAAATAAAACAAAGGGACCCAACATCACCCATCTTATTTATTTTCTTCTTCCTTTTCTTTTTCATCTATAGCTTTCATTTTTAACCCATTTTCAAGGGCATCTAATCTTGCTTCAATTTTCTTCTTTTTTGTGCCTTATATTTCTCTCTTCTTCCCAATATTGTTTCCAAAATAAAATTAGTATAGTTATTTTCAAATTGACCTTCTTCATCATCTTCTTTAAGACAAAGAGCCTCACAAGTCCCTTTCTATTCACAAGGATTCAATCTCACAAATATCTAAGGGATTAACCCTCTACATAACTACATGTCCTTCTCCAACAAAAAATACATAACACTACTCTCTACCCAACAAAGACTCTATAAGATGCACCTCTCAAAACCCCCTCTATCTACTCTCTTAACATTAGAAGTTGTACACCTTCTACCCAGCTTTATCTCTACAAAAGAATAGAAATTAAATAGACCCTCTCTCATGCCTACAACAACAAACTAGTTCATACTTGTGACAAATAAACTCTCTCACGTGACCTCTTTCTTTTTCAACTCTTCAACAAACAAAAAACCCAGCAAGCAACCATGCTTTGATACCATTTGATGCAATTCAATCAAGGAATAAGCTAAGACAAACAACCAATTCAACTCACATTCATTTTAAACAAAATACAATTAATGGGATGATATGTAATCTCATAACAAAAACCTAAACTCATTCTATATTCAATTGAAATTAAGATTTCAAAAATCAAACTCAAATTCACTCATCTACAAAAATATTGCAATCAATGATATTTCATTACTTCATACAAGCTCCTTCAAAACTACTCTCTTTCTTTGTCTCAATTAGCACTCTTTCTTTGGCTTATACAATAGGAAAATCTTCAACTTATGCTCACAATGCTTGCTTTTTTCTAGGAGAGATTAATCTTCAAATTCCACTTCTATAGAGGCATCCAACTTCTCCTCAATGCCTCTCTTTTATGTTGTTTTTGGATGTTTTTAATGCAACCTCAAAGGGGCATCCAACTCTTTAGTTTCTTCATTAATATTTTGTCTTCACTTAAAGAAGCTTGGATTTTTAGTTTTCTTAAGCAAAATTCCAACCTCTCTCACAAGAATTAGTTTATAACTCCTTTTCACTAAAGTTAGTGCTAAGGAAAAAAATGCATTTCCAAATTTTAGATTGTTGTTTAAGCTTAAAATTTGGAGACCCTTGACATTCATCTCATTTTAAACATAGGAATGAATAGTTTTCCCAAGTCCACCAATTTAGTATTAAATGTACTAGAGAATGCAAAGGATGTATGGAAGCCTCATAAAAGTGTATAGAAAAATTTTGATAAACCACTTTTCAACGTTAATTTTGGATGTATAAACATCTTCCAATTGCTCTAGAAACTTGAATATCAAGAGTTCCCACCTTCAACTTCAAGAATACATGTGGATTAGAAATTTTTTACAATAAATAACATACTAAAAATTAAGTCAAAATATCAAAAAAGCTATTTCTAGACACTTGGTGTTTTGACCCCATTTCTAGTAACTTTCCAATTTTTTTAATTTTGTACTTGTGACTTCTTGATGATATGAGATGCCTAAAATTACCATAAGAAACCAAAAACTTAGAAAAAAAAAAAGATTATTTTTTTTGGGCGATGCAGGATTGCTTGTAGTCCCATATGCTCCTACATCAAAATATGGCAAAAACCATAATTTCACAACAACCCCTTCAAAACTAATTTAAATGATCTTGAATCTAGACCATAATAGATTCAATTTGGCTTTGATCAATCCTCAAGATTGTAGAAAATAACTTCACCAAATTGAAAAAAATGTGTACTACATAACTTAAACTCCTAAATTTAATTTATTTTATTTTTAAAAAAAAATTGTTTCTTTCCTTTTGAATGTCAAGATCATTCTCTAATACCACTTAATTAAATTTCTCGCAAAAGAGAAAAATATAATAAGAAGAATATTAAAATATCTAGTAATGAAACTTTCTAAGGATTTAAATAAGAAGTATTTGATTATTAACTATTAATTAGTACCTTGTATATATATGCATTGTTATTTACTACTAATACTCCAATCCTCATGAGGTTAACTTAGAATACTAAAAGTATACTTAATATGCCATAAATAATTGAATTAAGGACTATGTGTATCTTATTAGGCCATCTCATATCCTAATATAGTGAATACTTGGACTTTGGCATGAACTCCTTGGGTTTTATGATCAATTTGAATGGTAAGCTCACTAGTGCCAAACCCAATGAGTTTACTTATAATAATGACAAATATGGATTTATTATAAAAAAAAAAGAATAGATTTGATTGCTTTTACATTTCTCTAAACTATATTGTCTCCACTAAATTTTATAGGTCTTCTTATCTTCCTTGATCTTACTATATTGTTTGAAATTGCCTGCTAATCTTCACCTTGTGTTTTTGCACCCATTTTTGGCAAGAACTTCCCTAGTTGTGTTTTAAGACTATTTCACCTTATTATATATTTTTCCTTGTATCACAAGAGTATAATGTAAGTATTATTATCTCAAAATTAAATGTTTGGACCCTTGACTATTCAAAAACATATATGTTGGCCCAATGCTAATGTTTAAACACGTGCCTAAAACCAAGACTATTATCTATGTTCAAATATCATAAAGTGACTTTACTTAACTATTTATACCATAAGCTTACTAAATTTTCAATATTCGTCTTTTCCAAAATGTACTTTTTACTAGTATTTCCCTCCAAGATTATCACTTGTACTTGGGAACTTACTACCACTTCACTTTCTCCTTACACATGAGTGATTTGCAAGGACTCCATCAAAGATAAAGGTAATAATAAAGGCATCTAAATTATAAATATTATGAGTCTCATTATGTCATTTATACTATAGTATTTTCATAACATCATCCCACTATTTCCATCTCTCTCATCCAATACATCACTCTCCCTATAGGAGATCTTTAGAAGTCATTTTCCCATGGTTCTTCCTAGACCAATTTCTAGAAACCCTTCCTATTCCCCTCATCAAAAATGGATCATTCATGTCATTTTCCCTTGTTTGCATCCTTTATTATGATCCCCATCACCTATTTATGCCTCCATCACAACACACAACACATTATGCTTATTTTCCCCTCGATTTTTATATTGTAATCATCATATCTATCACACACCACTTACCCTCTTATGAATAAATATAATGTTCTTAACAACTTTCAATTGTTTGCTATTTCTAACTCTTGTGACAATCATGATTAGTTGTAGAGGAATTTTAACTCTTAAGTGTTGTTATTTCGGTTATACTTTTGAGTTTGTCTTCATGACTTGCTCCTCTAATATCCTCTATCATTAGATTTTCATGCTAGTATAGTCATATGATTATTTTATACCGCATTACTATAATATTAATAAGAGACTCTCTTAAGATGAGTATTTTCTATTTTTTTCCTTATATATATATATATATGCAAAAGAATTACATAAATTTTTGAAACAACATTAATTTTTATAATCTAATCTAACTCTATTACTTTTTATTGACACATATTCTTTTGAGTTGGTCTTCCTGACTTGCTCCTCTAATATATTCTATCATTAGATTTTCATGCTAGTATAGTCATATGATTATTTTATACTGCATTACTATAATATTAATAAGAGACTTTCTTAAGATGAGTATGATAACTTAATTATCATATACTCTATTCTAAACTCTATTATTTCTTTCTTTTTATTCCTGAAAGAAAATATATATATATATATATATATATATATATATATATATATAAACCAATAATTCACAAAAGAAACAACATTATTTTTTATATTCTAATCTAACTCTATTACTTTTTATTGCCACATATTCTTTAAACTTTTATTAAAATATTTATATAAATTTCGCTTTAAAATAATATAATTAATAATTAATTTTATTATTTTATATCATATTAAAGTGAGAGTAAAGATAATATAGTACCTTTCCTTAATTGAGAGTTTACCACGAACCATTCCACGTTCTTCGGTCTTTGGAAAATTTGAAGATGCAGGGAACCTATAAGGCCAACTGTTTACTTCTAGAAGCATCTACAATAAATAAAACACAAACACTAGTTATAAAATTATTAGGAGATTAAAATCATTTAACTCATACTTTTTTTATAGCTAGCATTTATTTTGAACTATGAAACATTATTTTAATGTATGTAAAAAATATAAAATTACCTGTTGCTTTGCATCCTCCCAAAGTGTTAGTGGATCTGATCCACTCATACATGAATTAACATAAATAAAAATTGGACCAAAAACTTTTTGCCAAGCTTCTCCATCTTCAAATTTAGGGGCAAGATCTTCTCCGGCATAATGGCCACTATGAAACATCTGAAAATTAAAAAAATAAAAGTAAATAATTTATGTTATATGATAAAGTGATTTTTAGTTGTAACAATTTATGGATGATGTTTAGAAGTATTTAAATGTGGCAATTTTTTTAAATGGAAGTAAAATATAATAATAGTCGAATTGTTAAACTAAATGAATTATAGAATTAATGAGAAGAGGTAGGTTATAATCATAAGAGTTCCTCTAATCATTCAAGAAGTCTTGAGCATTAGAAATGGGCTCATATCTAATTAAGAAATAATTTTTTTGAATCATCATAAGAGACCGATAATAAAAATATATTATATGAGCATGCAAAATTATTTTAAAAGTTAATAAACTTCAAATTAAACATAGTATTGAAAGACAAAAGATTTTGTATTGCATGTTTTTATCAAACAAGAATCAAGAGTCACAGTACATAGTCGAGCTTGATACTAGACAAATGCCATTAGGACCCCATCATCCCATATAAAACAATATTAAAGCATTCATGTTGTCCAATCACATGGTATGCAAAATAAGCTTAGTATGTGGAACCCTAGTTCTAGATATACTTGATGCATCTATGGTAATTGGTTGGATCTACCTTCTATCACAACCCTTCTCCTATGGTAACACCTTAACTCTCCTTATGATTACCTACTATTTCATGGATGCACTTACCCAAAAAATGTCAAATAAGGGAAAACATGATCCCTTATAAATCAAAATAATTTGAATCCATAGCAAGCCACAAACTTGTGAAAGATGGAGAATAGCTAAGTCGTTGTCAATTCATGGCAAGATGTTCTTATAGTCAATATTCCTTTGGACTAAACCACTAAAATGTTAATTGATCTTATATAGTTAACTCTTGTAGAAAAATTAACTACTATTTCACCTTCCTCTAAAAAATTGGAAAATTGGATTGATAGAGCAATGACTACAGACTTCTCAAAACAATGGAAACTATCTAAATGATGGCAAACAAACTATGATACCAAAATGATGACAAACTATTCCAAACAAAAAGAAAAGGCAAACTACCTCTACCAATAGTGGTGACATGAACCTTGAGAGATCACATTAATTTCTACATGCGACTAGAACTTCAAATTTTAATAGAGCAACGCAACATAATAGTTCTTTATCAAACAACACAAACTCAACTTATCAGTGGTGAGAGTAACTACAATGCTAATAGAAACCTTTCAGATGGTGCCAAGAAAGTAAGGAGCATATAGATAGTTTGTACACACACGTATATAGATGCAACAAAAACTTCCAAAACTTATCAAAATAAATATGGCTTACTATAGCATAATCAGTATTTTGACAAAGTAACAAACCAAAAAGACAGAGTGAACATTTTATTTTCATATTATGTGGGAAATTAAATGATTACAAACATTGATTGGTTGCAATCTTATTCCAATCACACAATCCAAAACCAATACTTCCCAATCTTTCTTCTCATAAAATTGATGCCACTTCCCACCTCTTGAACACCGGTCCAAAAACCCCCTTTCTCTGTGCTTTATTCTAACAGACCTCTCTTTACCCAAACCCCCTTCTCTCTATTTCCACTGATCACAACATCCACCACTCCAAAATCATTGTGCCCGAAAACTCCCCTGATCATTTTTTCCTTCCTCATTGTTTCTTAATTGCCACCAACAAAAACTTGCAAGAAGGAAATTAATGGAGAAAAGAAGTCAGCATGTGTATTGAGGAAGAGGAAAAGAAATTGGCTTATGACAACTCTACAAGACAAAACTTAACAAGAAATCAAAACCAAACAAGGAAACAAAAAGAGAGTCAATTCTCCTAAATCAAGCTCTTCGTGGGACAAAAATAATCATGATATCTAGCTCATGAGATCATTAATAGAATGACCATATCTAAAGATCTCGAGTGTAGACAGCCATGAGGCATATTCATCAAATAATAGTGTGGACTCAACAATAGGGAAGTCATATCCTATCCAAAATTTCCTACTAGACCACCACAGTACCTTTCTATCATGAGATTTTGTCTCATTCATGGGCATGAGGTACGCACAATTGAGTGCCTTTAAACAACAAACCTTCCTGTAACATAAAATCAATCAATGTTCCTCTATCTCTACTAATAGGGATGCTACAAGCCTCATATTCTTCCTTGAAATTTGGATTATCCACATATAAATCCTTAAAGCTCTCAAATCCAACACTATTAGCTTGAATCTTACTACTGACCACTTAAGAGTCAATGCTCTTAGCTCTGTGTTTGTTGGATCCTCTCATGAGGATGATGTCAATGTTGTGCCCCTCACGGCTACTGATGCTCCTGTTGCTCCTTTTGTGGCCTCATCTCTTGAGGCTCCCTCGTATGTTTCTCCTATTCTGTAGCCACGATCCCTTATTGTTGGATATGCGTCTGTTGTTGTTGTTTTATCACAGCATGTTGCTACTCTTCAGTAGACTCCTACTTTTTTGTTGTAGCACTCTATTGACACCTTTGTTTGTAACCCTATGGGGTCCCTTCTAGTTGATCTATCTGGACCTAATAACAGCATCGCCTGGACTATGGTTGCTCACAGGCGGAAGGGGAATTCTACTCCCTTGCCCCAAACCCCAACGAGGGGGGGTTTGGGTGGCTCTGCCCCCTCTTGAGTGGAATCTTTTTGTTCTCTAGTTGGATAGGATTCATTTCTTGTCTGACTATGTTTGTTTCTATCCACCTTTGGGTTGTTGTTCCTTTTGCCAACATCATCTCTCTTGATTTTGCTTGGTTTTGTTGATAGTTTTTTACTATGTTAAGGGTCAGCGCCCTAGTTAACACTGCTTTACTAATCAAAAACACTATTATCTTGAATTTCATGTAGTAATGAACTTCTTTGACTCAACTCACCAGCCACCTTATTGGCGTGCCCACTCTTCTATTTCATTCTCCATTCAACTTCTTTCTTAGGTACTAGTATTGTAGGAACAGTACACGGGCTAAGGTTCTCTCGTAACAATCCTTTTGTAAGTAACTCTTCAACTGGCTTCCTAATCTCCTCATTCTCCTTAGGGGTCAATCTATATGTAGCCTTGTTTGGAAGCCTATCTCCTAGAATCAAATCCATATGGTGAATAATGAGGAGTGTTAGTCACCATATGGATTTGATTCTAGGAGCTAGCCTTCCAAACAAGGCTACATACAGATTGACTCCTAAGGATAATGAGGAGATTAGGAAGCCATTTGAAGAGTTACAAAAGGATTGTCATGAGAGAACCTTAGCCCGTGTGTTGTTCCTATAGTACTAGTACCTAAGAAAGAAGTTGAATGGAGAATGAAATAGAAGAGCAGGAACGCCAATAAGGTGGCTGGTGAGTTGAGTCGAAGAAGTTTGTTACTACATGAAATTCAAGATAATAGTATTTTTTATTAGTAAAGCAGCGTTAACCAGGGCATTGACCCTTAACATAGTCAAAAACTATCAACAAAAATAAGCAACATCAATAGAGATGATGTTGGCAAAAATAACACCAGCCCAAAAGCAGTTAGAAACAAACACAGTCAGACAGGAAAGGAATCATATTTAACCAAAGAACAAAAAAGACCCCACTCAAGGGGGGGAAAGCCACCCAAACCCCAACAAGGGGGGGTTTGGGGTAGGGGAGAAGACTTCCCCTTTTGCCTGCGAGCAACCACAGTCCAAGTGATGTTGTCATTAGGTCCATCAAAAGAGAGATCAACCAGAAGGGACCGCACAGGGTTACAAACAGTGGTGTCAATAGGGTGTTGCAACAGAACAGCAGGAGGCTATTGTAGAGTAGTAGCAAGCTGTGATGAAACAACAGTAGCAGAAGCAGATCCAACAACAGGGGATCATGGTTGCAGAAAAGGAGAAGCAAAAGTGGGGACCTCAGGAGATGAGGCCACAAAAGGAGCAATAGGAGCATCAGTAGCCATGAGGGGCATGACATCGACATCATCCTCATGAGAGGAGCCAGCAGACGCAGAGTCAAGGGCATTGACTGTTAAGTGATCAGCAATAGCATTCTTCCACCAGGTATAAACACCTTTGTGGCATGAAATAGAGAAGTCTGAAGCAAGATGACCCATAGAGAAGCATCTCCTGCAGTGGAAGGGGAGGCCTTCAAAATCTAGCAATTGTGACCAAGGCTTATCCCCCACCCTAAAAACCACATCTCTCGGGAGAGGAGAGGAGATGTCAATGTCCACAAGATTGCAGGCAAAGGTAGTGTGGTCCATTGAGGACATAACTTCATCGACCTTCAGTAAATGGCCAATAGAGTTACCAATAGCCTCATAACAAGAGTGCTCCCAAAAATGAAGGGGGAGATTGATGAGTCAGACTCAAACTAGACGCACATTAAGTGGTTCAGTGAGAGGGTTAAAAGAATTTGTCCAAGGCTTAACAAAGAAGGAGTGCACTCTCCAAGCCCACAATATGCCCAAGACCAAATCCTGATCAGGGGAAGATGTGAAGGAAGTGACAAAAAAGCCTTTAGCATAGGGGAAAAGATCAATATTGAAAGCAACCAAAGGCCGCCAAGAGTCACTTACCCACCGATGAAGGTCCAGTAGAGAAAGCTAGAGCCCAGAGAATCTGCACACAAGAGAATAGCATTGGTAGAACCCAATGTTGTCCACGACATCCTATCTACAAACTAGCACAGGGGAGGATTTAGCTCAAGGAAGAGGACGGACCCCGTTCGAGGGTTGGGAAAAAGATCTGGCCACACGAGAAAAGCTATGCTTACTAGCAGGTTTGGGAAAAGAACCAACAGCATCAGCAGCAGTCGGAAAAGCTACATCCTCACAAGCCAGAGGGACGATAATAGTAGGACCCACAGTCAAAGAATCGGGGGGCATGGGTGTTGCACCAGGATAATCCCCATGGGGAACATGGGGAGCCACAGCAACAACCACCTGAGGAACATTAGACCAAACAATAGTGGCAACATCAAACAGACTGTGAATCACAGGAGCAGAATCCCCCACGTGAGGAGGAGGGGGGGGAGTTAGAAGACAAGGGAATGCCACAGACATATGCGGCAGATAACACTCTAGGAGCATAAACCACCATCGAACCAGAGGCACCAACAGAAGTGTTCATTGTTAAGTATATCAACTTAATGAACTATATTGAAAAATTTTCTTGATAGCTCTCTTGCAGAATATTAGTCATACATCTATTCCATTTGTTTAAGATGATCCAGAAGTGTTTGTGATATGTTTCTAAGGTTTGTAACGCAAACACTGTGTATACATTGGCAACATGTTTTTCACCACATTTCACCATAGTAATATTTTATGGCTTGTGGTTTAGAAGTAAATTTGAGCTATGTATGATGGGTCAAATTCAAGATTTGTACAAGATAAACTTCAACCTACAAGAATAGAGTTGTAATAGAATGATCATTGTGACAATTCACGGTTTGTAATAATGTTCTAGACCTATACATCAAAGTATTGCATTGTGAGCTAGCTATATGAAGTGTTTGGATTCTCATTGGAGCAAGTTGAATATGTGTTGGATAATGCAAGGGGTGTTCTTACTCATAGAGTAATTGTGTGTGCTTGAGGACCTAGACGACTACATCTAATTAATGGTTTTACATGTGGCCGACTTGTGAAAAGTATTCAAATATATTGGAATGGTAATCACAACTTGAATGCATATTTATTCATGATCAAATTTATATCAAGGGTAGTAGTTGTGTCAAGTGTGTGGTTGATGTGCAAGTAGAAAATAAATATATACTCGCATATAAACTTAGACAGTGACAAAACTTGTACAAGTTCTATCTACTCAATTATTGTCTGTTGTTTCATTTGAAGATCTTATGTACAGTATGGGGATGTTTTGAAGTTGATTAAATTAGGAAGAAATTGAGCATTCATCCTTGAAGGTATGAATTATATATCTCTTGTATATTATAATTAAGACCGGTGTATCACATACTAAGTTGGCACTCATGATCTTGGATTAGGGGATTGGTGTCTCCTGTAGGTTGGTGCCTACAAATGTAATCGGGTTTGGTGTCTACTTCATATTGTAAGTTCATTGTTATATCTTTTGTAAGGATAGATTTAGGTAGTATATCAAAGTAGCTATTCTCCCTGTGGTTTTTTCCTTTTGGGTTTTCACGTAAATATGGTGTTCATTTGTGTGAATGTGTGTGTATGTTCTTGTAAAGTGGAAAATTGGACCCTAGCGGTTCCCCACCTAGGAGAGAGAAAGGAAACCATTAGGATGATTTTCACTTGATGCAAAAATGCACTTTACATTCAAATGAGGGATTGAATTTACTAGATCCAAATCCAAGGGAAATGAGGATGTGAATGCTAAGTGGATTGCAAGTTGTTCAAATGTAATTTGCCCTCTTTTGTAAATAGATATGTTGACTTGTTGGCTATGTAGAAAAGAAAGGCAAAATAGATGAAACAAGGAGCTACTGATTTGGGATCATGATGTAACTTCAGATCTTAGATGTTTAGACTGATACAAATTTGCCCTACAACTTTGGAGAATATTCATCGGGAATGTGTGTAAGTTATGCATGGTCCTCCGAAAAATCGGCAAGTTGAAAAGGGTTTTTCCATCTCTGCAAATGAAGCATAAATCTACAATTACAAACGCGCACCTGCAACCTACACATAGAAAAGAAGGGAAGAAGGGTTGTGGATAGGGGTTTGCCTTAGTCAAACCCCAGTTGAGGAATCAACTTTGAAAGAAAGTAATTGCAAATACTTAAATGTGAATAATGGAAGTGTATACCTTGTAGATCTGCAATTTGTTGATGATGGTTACTTTGCTTCTTGAATGTAATCACAAGTGTTGTATGAAATGGCATGTAACATGAAAAAACCCTAACACACACACATTCTTGCAAATGAATGGAATGTTGCTCCAATGGATGAGTAAAGAAGACACATGAAGGAGAAGACGACTTGATGAATGCTTGAAGGCTTGAACACTTGAATGCTTGATGACGATAATAGAGACCTTCTTGTTTACCCAATTTTTCCTTATGCAAATGAGAGGACTAGATCCCCTTTTATACTTGCCTTGGAGGATTTAATTTTCCTCTCACCAAAGATCGACATAGGGGAAATTAAATGTCAAATAGAAAATTAGGTCCAAGGGTCGGATGGACCCATTTAAGGGCCACCCAAAGAGGGAGGACAGGGGCGCCATGCCCCTGTCCAAGGGGGATAGGGTCTCCACGCCCCTATCCTACCCTATTTTGGGGCTTGGACAAGGTCACAATGTGATACAAGGGTTGAAATAAGAGGAGATATAGAAGAATGATGCAGAGGGGTCCCAATTGAGTAGGGAGATGCAGTCGCTAGGGTGAGGACCTAAAACACGATCAAAATTGCAAGGGTCACAATTTTATGATGCTACATTTATCCCCCACTTTAGTGGGAGTATCGCATACGCCAATACTATCGATAAAGTAGAAGAAAGAGAGAGATGAAGATGAGAGATGTGGAGCAATACCACATGGAGTATAAGACATCACTAATCTTGAGGAACAAAAGACCCCAATCTTAGGATCTTAACTCACTCAAACATATGAAGGAGCACACAAGACAAATAACACAAGACAAAGAACTAAAGCCACACGACAAAAATAAAACACAAGATCACAAATCAACTAGCCGAAGAGACCTCGATACTCAAATTTCTCAACAACTAATTGAAACACAAAGACAAATACCATCACATAAACACCAATAATTACATAAAAGAGAAAATCTAAAATCATCCATGAACCATCAATAGTAAAAGTATGAGTTCATGAGAGGAAGAAGAGAGAGAACATGAATGCACACTTTGGTGATCCATGAGAAGAAAGGCAAACAAAAGGAACCATGGACATCTCGCCCCTAGAACTAGGTGATCCATGGAGAGAAAAGGACATGGCATACTAGCCCCTAGATTTTGTCTAGGTGATCCATATAAGGGAGGAGAGTGAGAACATCGTTAGTTCTACTCAACCTCATGCACGTGTGTGCAACTAAGGTTTTAAGCACCTCATAGGAGTCTATGCCTGAGTATGCTACAACCTGTATAAGATGTATAGTACAAATGTCAAGAAAGGTGTGACATCTCTCTCTAAGAGACTATGCTCTAGTTACAAGAATAATCACCCTACTTAAGAGAAAAGTGGATACATCTCACTCTAAGAGGTTGCCCTCTAGTTCCAACAATATCCCACTGTATAAGAGAAAAGTGGTGACATCTCTCTCTAAGAAGCTTCCCTTTGGTTCTGAGAATGACCCACTGTATAAGAGAAAAAGTGGTGAAATCTCTCTCTAAGAGGATGCCCTCTGGTTCCAAGAATGACCCACTATATAAGAGAAAAGTGGTGACATCTCACTCTAAGAGGTTTCCCTGTGGTTCTGAGAATAACCCACTGTATAAGATAAAAATGGTGACATCTCTCTCTAAGAGGTTGCCATGTGGTTCTGAGAATGACCCACTGTATAAGATAAAAGTGGCGACATCTCGCTCCAAGAGGCTGCCCTCTAGTTCCAAGAATGACCCACTGTATAAGAGAAAAGTGGTGACATCTCGCTCTAAGAGGTTTCCCTCTAGTTCCGAGAATGACCCATTGTATAAGAGATACAATGCACGAGAGAAATATAATACAAAAGGAGCAGTGTGGGTTCCCCCCCTTAAGATGTCAATGTAGTTTAATGTTTATATCTTAAGGAAATTAGAAAAATGATACCTACCTTCGACACCAAGAAGATATCCATCATGAAACAATGTCATAAATCTAAGCAAGAGATGGAATACTCTTCAAGCAAGGATAAAATAATTGAAAAGAGATATATTTCTATAAGTTTAAAAGGAGATCCTTGGAGGAGAAGAGATTCTTGATGAAGGATGACTCACTTTTATCTCAATGGAAATGGGTGAATTTATTATAGATGTACATTACCAAGTGTGAAATAGGTTATAGTCAAGAACTTACACCTCTTGTATAAGAGAGAACCCTTGAGCAAACAACAACAATTTCAAACAAGGAATGACATCAAGTAATAAAACACACCATCTGCAAAATAGGAAAGAGTGGATCCTTAGAGAAAGAGAGAGAGAGAGAGAGAGAGAGAGAGAGAGAGAGATCATTGCTCCCCTAGTGTAGGGACAATGAGAAGAGATTACACAATCTTCTAGAGAGAGATTAAACATAAGCAAATGCAAAATGTACTTACATGAATGCATGCAAGAAAAGACATTAGTGTATGTAAAATACATGTCTCAAGAAGTGGTGATCTTATAAGAGAAGAGAGAAAGAGCATCACATATTCCTCAAGGGGGATTAGTCATAAGAACATAGCATTGTAAGAAATGATGATCACATGTGAAAAAATGTCGCCCCTAAAGGAAATAATGATAAATGAGATAGAAAGAAAGAGAAAGGAGCAAAATCCTTTCCCCCCAAGTGAGAAGAACAAGGAGAAGTGTTACACATCTTCTAATAGTGGTTATTTTCAAGCGATATTCCTACCTAATGGAACAAATCCTCTCAAGGAAGGGACATGTACTTCACAAGAGATCATTCCATGCTTGGGGGCATATCATACTTGTGAATAACCTAAACCATACAAAAGGTAAGTTTTCCAAGAGAATGAAGGCAAGAGAAGAAGTGGATTACTCATTAAAGATGCTCCTCTCCAAGCAAAGAGGAAAACCAAAGAAAAATTATATGCTCACATAAGAAAAACTATATGCAAGAAAGGAGATCTAATAATGAATAATCCACAAAGATAGATATAAATCCATAGAAAGAAGAAGGAAAGTGAACTTCATGGTGCTACCCCAAGGTATTTAAAATTGAAATAGCACCATCACAAATGATAAAGAGCCCCCAATTAAGTTGGCTACATATGTCATAGGGAGAAGAGAAACATGAAGAGAAAAGAAGGGCTAAGGCACTATGTTTTTGCCAAGAAATACAACTAGATCTATTGTAAGACAAATTTGTGCAAGATCATATTGCTTTTGAACAAATTTTTTAAATGCATGACATTTTCCAAGAGAATATGAATATGAATCATGAAAAATGCAATATTCACCACCTTTCACTTGCTCAATATTGTTGTTCTGCTTTTTAGGAGGAAAGGAAATGTTCTTATCATATTTCAATCTCCAATTGATTCTTGTAGCTAGTCTTTCAGGATGATAAATATGTTTTAATTCATCTTCTTGGCATGGAGGAGAAAAATTGTTAGAAGAACAAGGATCATTATCCATGATTCTAAGTGTTCCATTGTTTATGCCTTCTTGAATAGATTTCTGAAAATCAAGGCAATCATTGGCATTGTGATCGTGGGTTTGATGAAATGAGCAAAAAGGACGTTTTGAAGAAGAAGCATTCTTGCAGACTCTTATGATTTATTGTCTTTAGAGATGATTTTAAAAGTTTTGGAGCCTAAGTAGTTCATCCATAGGGAGAGGAGTCTCATTTCCTAGGCCTTCTATAGTAGCTTGTGGGGGAGCGTTTATAGGGGCACTAATTCCTTGTTCACACTTCCCAAGTCCTTGTCCTCTAAAACCTTGTTTTTTTATTATATGAAAGCCACGACTATAAGAATGTTTCAAATGACTAGGTGGGGGAATAGGATCATGAATTTCTTTGAAATCTGATTTGTAAGGGGGAATAAAAGGATTTGTAGATGAAGAAGGAATATCACTTGAAGGGACATTCTCCTTTCTCTCATCATGCTTATCCTTTTTGGGAGATTGGGAATGAGAATCTTAATCATCTAAAGGAACATTTTTACTTATTTCTATGTAAGGAGAAAGATCCTTAAGAAAGTGCATAACATCATCCTCTCTACATATATTTTGATGTTGAAGATAGGTCCTAGGAGAATAGGGAGGGTCTAAAGATGTAAGAATGTTAATATTTTTATTTTGCCCCCCTTGCTCAAGGGTATGTGTATGAGAAGAAGATGGGCCCATGTTGCTTTCTAATGCTTCCTCTCTTTTAAAAAGATTATTGGTTGAAGCATTATCTCTCATCTCATTCACACAAGATACCCTAGGAGAGGTACAAGGATTAGGATCTCTAAGATTGGGATCTACAAAAGCCTTAAGGCGATTAACATATGAAAAGAATTTTGTTAATAACATCACCATAATACAACATAAATGATATATGAAAGCTTTGAGATCAAATTGAAAAGGAAATGACTTTGACATCCTAACAACACAATATGACCAAGTGCTATGAATGAAAAGAAGCAACGTGAAATGGAAGAAGCCATTATCCAACACATGTTTGTAATAAATATATGTTAAAAACAATTTAATCATATGTGAAATAGAAAATAAATCTAGTCCTTTGATTGCCATGGAAAGTCTCTTAATTAAAATCTTAATTTGTTGAAAAAGAAGATCTAAAACTTGGACCCCTTTTATGAAAATTAATTTAAAAGTTGAGAGTGTTGAAATTTGAATTTCTTTTCGACCTTAAGAGGTGTTAAAATTGATAAAGTACGCTAATTTCTTGGATTTAAGAAGAAAAATACAATCCATTCGGACTCCCAAAATTTTGGGAAAAAAGATAGGGACCGTGCGTAAGTTATGCACGGTCCAACCAATTTTTTTTGAAATTTTAAGGGGTGATAGAAATTATGATTTTATTGCATAATCCAAAAAATAGCTGATTTGGAGATGTCTAGATAGGTCAAATTAGCAGTCAAAGGTCGAAATAGGAGATTCTTAAAAATAAGGGTTGTGTTGTTTAACTATTTAATTTTCAGAATGAAAAGACAGATTTAAATTGCAGTTTTTAAATAGAAGTCAGATCTCAAACAAGCAACTAAAATGCTATACTTCACAAGCTTAATTTCCTCAAAATGAAAAATTAGGGTTATTATGCAATTAACCTCTTAAATTTACAAAAAGATCAAACTAGGAAAATTTTTGAAATTTAAATTGCAATTATTCAGATCTAACAATAAGTAATCAGAATTAAGATGTAAGGCATCAGGTTCACCAAAATGTAAAGTAGAAAATTGGACCCTAGTGGTTCCCCACCTAGGAGAGAGAAAAGAAACAACTAGGATTATTTTCACTTGATGCAAAAATGCACTTTACATTCAAAAGAGGGATTGAATGCACTAGATCCAAATCCAAGGGAAATGAGGATGTGAATGCTAAGTGGATTGCAAGTTGTTGGAATGTAATTTTACCTCTTTTGTAAATAGATATGTTGACTTGTTGACTATGTAGAAAAGGAAGACAAATAGATGAAACAAAGAGCTACCAATTTAGGATCGCGCTCTAACTTCGGATCTGAGATGTTTAGAATGATATAGATCTACCCTACAAATTTAAAGAAAATTCATTGGGACCATGTGTAAGTTATGCACGGTCCTCCAAAAAATCCACAAGTCGAAATGGGTTTTTTTGTCTCTACAAATGAGGCCTAAATCTGCAATTACAGTCGCGCACCTGCAACCTACACACGGAAAAGAAGGGGAGAAGGGTTGTGGATAGGGGTTTGACTAAGTCAAACCCTGGTTGAGGGATCAACCTTGAAAGAAAGTAATTGCAAATACTCAAATTTGAATAATGGAAGTGTATAACTTGTAGATCTACGATTTGTTGATGATGGTTGCTTTGTTTCTTGAATGTAATCACAATTTTTTTATGAAATGGCATGTAACATGACAAAACCCTAACACACACACATGCTTGCAAATGAATGTTGTAATGTTGATCCAATGGATGAGTGAAGAAGACACATGAATGAGAAGAAGACTTGATGAATGCTTGAAGGCTTGAACACTTGAACGCTTGATGACGATAATAGAGACCTTTCACTTGTTTACCTAATTTTTCTTATGAAAATGAGAGGACTAGATCCCCTTTTATACTTGCCTTGGAGCATTTAATTATCCTCTCACCAAAGGTCGACATAGGGGAAATTAAATCCCAAATAGAAAATTAGGTCCAAGGGTCAGATGGACCCATTTTAGGGCCACCCAAAGAGGGTGGACAGGGGCATCACGCCCCTATCCTACCCTATTTTGGGGCTTGGATAGGGTCACAAGGTGATACATGGGCTGAAACATGAGGAGATCTGGAAGAATGATGCAGAGAGAGGTCCCAATTGAGTAGGGAGATGCATTCACTAGGGTGAGGACCTAAAACGCAGTCAAAATTGCAAGGGTCACAATTTTATGACACTACAGTTCTATATTTGATAAATTTCTTAATTGTTAAGTTAAAATTAGTATATGTTGCTAATGAGGATTTGGGCTTGAGGTTAGTTTTTAAGTTTGGAGAAATTAATAGTAATTATCTTTTAATTAATTTTAGAATTGGCATGTACTAGTTCATCACCCTATCAATATATATGTTCTTAACAACCTACACATGCACCCCTTTCAAAATAGAGTATTTCCTATACTATACCATGCAGTTTGACTTTTCTAGAAGAATATTCTACCTATTTTTTAGGATATTTTAGTAGGTGTAGGATATTCTAGCTATAGGTGACTTTATGGATGCCAAAAAATTCTAAGAATATTCTCTATGATTACATAAGCGCATGTACAAGTGGCCCCTATTGCAAGGTGTACGCCCTTGCTCTCCTTGTGTTGTGTAGTGCAACGCTCGGGTTTGTGACATGGATTAACCACTTCATGTGGATTTTATAAGTCTAGTGGTTGTATCGAGCATTAACGGGTTGATATTTTGGTGCAACGGCAATTGCACTTGTAACAACTGGTATCAGAGCTTGGTCATAGGTTCAAACCCCTCGCTTGTGCTAGGGGGGATTGTTGCAAGGTGTGTGTCATTGGTCTCCTTGTGTTCTGAAACACAATGCTCGAGTTTATGGCATGGCTTAACTGCCTCATGTGGATTCTATAAGTCTAGTGGTTGTATCGGGCATTAACATGTCAAGCTTTTAGTGTAACGGAAACCACACTTGTAATAGCCCCTAGTCCCCTTACTCATGCCTAAAGAGGTTTCTTTTGTTTTGTCCATAGTTTTTGCATACACTATCAAAATTGGGAAAACAAAATATTGTTAGAAAGCTAGTTCCAAGAAATTTTTACTAGTGGTGGTCTCATCTTTAGATTCTACTCCATATTTTTGTTATACTCAATCAAAGTCAAATCTTCAGTTTCTTCTTTCAAGATCATATATTTTCACCGGTATCTTCAATTTTTGTGATTCTTGTGGCATTAGAAATGTGATTCAATGCTCTTCTTCTATTAATGCACTTTTTCTAGATTCTACCCTAGGTACATTTTATTCATTTTTTTGTGTTTTCACATATTGGTTAATTAGATGTTTTGGCACCTGGAAAGTATCTCTTTGTGGGATAGAAATTTATTTGGTATGGTTTACATACTCAAGTTTTTGGGGTTTGATTATTTCATTTGAGTAGGTATCATGGATTTTTTAATCATCTTTTTTATTATCATCTTGGCAAAGGGTAATTATGAGTCTTGGGAAAATGGCATCTTGACACATCTCAGGTGGCTTGATTTTTCCCCATCTCTATATGGACTTATCCCTCAACCAACCATATGGAGGGATAAGTGTGCTTGGAGGATCATTAATAGTCATGTTATAAAAGTATTTTTTTCTAGTGTTGATCTTAACACTGTGTACTTTATTAAATATTGATTATCCCCACATGCTTTGGACTTGCCTTTAGAATATCTATGAAGACCCTCATATCTCTCCAATTTCAAAGGATCCTATAGTAGATTGTATTATTCCCCTTGTACATGTAGATTGTATACTCTATGATCATGGTACACTTGAGATGCTTGAGTTGATCATAGATCTTGCATACTCTAATGGATCAAAGTCTTGTCCCTTAGTTCCCACTCCTCACTCTGAGACATCATCTCAATCTTCATCTTTTGTTGTCCTTGATCATATTGGCATTGGTGAATGCATGGCCCCCATTGATTTAATGTAGCAGGACATTGTTCTTCTAGACACTATTACTTGGGATTCATATTTGTAGACAAATCATTCTTTTTTGTAGAGTCTCATATTACATATTTAGAGGATTTTTTTGAGGACATTCATCACCTCTTTATTGATATCCCCAATAGTATTTTCATCTCATCTTCACCACCCATGGATCTTGTCATATATCAATTTTCATAGAGGCCGGATTGTCACCTTCTACATTCATTGGGCATGTACCTGATTGGTTTGTGGTATCATCA
This sequence comes from Cryptomeria japonica, assembly GCF_030272615.1. Lineage (NCBI taxonomy): Eukaryota > Viridiplantae > Streptophyta > Pinopsida > Cupressales > Cupressaceae > Cryptomeria > Cryptomeria japonica. Next base: position 32,786,483 of record NC_081408.1, on the reverse strand, counting down.
TCCTTCATGGACATAGTGATGTTTGAGAAATTTCTAGAAGCCAACATTATTTGGATTTGGATTCTTGTGTCTTCCAGTTTATGGGAATGCTTCTCCTATCTCTAATGGATTTGTTTCTTCCAAAGGGGAGAAATATTGTTTGTGGGCAATGAATCTCGGTTCATCTTCAAGCATTCATCATTGGCAGGGGAGCTACTTCTTCATCGAGGGGATTCATATCCTCATTTTCTCTCTCTTATTGGGGGGAATTCATTGTATTATTGTGATAGAATTAGTCCTTGGGGGGTCACATTGAGTACTCCTTTCCTTCTTTCACTAGTACAGTTATTTAATTTTCTCTCTTTTGGAGAGGAGTTTTTTATCATGCGGTTTTATCCTTTTCTTTAGTTGTGAGAGATTGCATGACTTTGGAAATGAGTACCCAATCAAGCCTTATTGTCAAGACACATTCATGCTTGTGTTCATGCATTTATCATTCTCTTTAGCTTATGCCTAAGTTGATCTTAAGGGGGGATGTTAGAGTGAAAAGGATAATCACCTAATTAATTATCTACTTAGGTCTTTTATTATTTTATTCACTTAAGCTAAACTTAGGAGTGGTTTTTACTTTTATTAGAATAGGCTAATAATAGCTCTTATTTTGTCTCATTCATTATGATTGTGCCACTTGGCATTAACTAATTTAATTGTTCTCTAGGGTTTAGTCCAAGGTTGCATTCATCCTTTCTATAAGGATTTATTCATTCATCTGTGAAATTAAATATTATGTGTCTCGATACAATTCTTAGGTTGTTGAGAAAATCTATCTTGCTCGTGTTGATGTGTAGCTAGGTCGAATCCTTCTAGGGTCGACCTAGTACACCTAATGGCTAGTTGACCTAGGCCTTAGCCATGTTGATAATTCACTTTGTCATATTTACCCTTGTTTGGTTCGGCCCTATTTGGGCGATTTATGTAACTTGTGATTATGTAATAGGTCAATACCTATATATGTGTAACTTCTAAATCATTTATATAATTTATGATTCTTGGCGCCAAAAGATGCAAGGTCGACTAGATTTTTTGGAAGGCATTGTCATCTATATATACAAGGTGAATTGGGATCAAATCAATCACAATCATCAGCAAATTATCTCTGTCATTCATAGTCAGCAATTTGCATCCTAATCAGCAAACTTCAGCAAGTGAACTGTGTCTTCAGTTAGGCGAATAATATCTAAGGTTGAGCGAACTTCTTCATTGGTCTAGTGAACTTCATCTTGAGCAAAGCGAACTTAATCCTTGGTTGAGAGAACCTCACTCAAGGCTGGCGAACTTGTCTTCTAGGCTATCGAATCTATTGATAGTGATTGTATAGAGCAGCAAGGTGTTAAAGGTCAAACCCTTCAGTATATTGTGCAAGATAATTTGCCCTAGCATTTTCCCTAATCAAGGATATTATAAAATCTGCTACTGTGATTGATCTAATCTAATCTGAGATATTCATTGCTGGTTTTTACACCTCCAAGAGGGAAGTTTTCCTAGGGTACTGTTGTGTTCTATGTGTTCTTGTTTTATTTTATTTTGTTGCTTTTAGTCTGATCTATAAAATTAACATGGTATCAAAGCCAAGTCTAAGCAAGATCCGATCATATTTACACAAACAGACATCTAGTTATTGATCGTGACTTAGAGAAATTGTGTGAAGTTGGAGCTGAAAATTTAAATGAAGAAACATCTAGATAACCTTATGAAATTCCAAGAGTCTTGGTTGTATGCTCTCATATTTTTTAGTCAATAAAGGAAGAAGCTATAAGTGTGTGGATACTTTTAGAACTCTATATAGCTGGGCAACTATTGTGGCTTCCTTATTTTTGAAAGTGGAGTGATCTGCATTGAAGACAACAATGATGGTCATTATTTCATATCTAGTATAGCAGCAATGGAGACCTGATTCACCCGTCATTGGAGTTGACATCATTCTTTGGAGAAGCAAACAATTCCAATCTGAGTGCATCCTTGGAGTGAATTTCCTTTGTGATCTCAAGAAAAGTAAAGTGGCTGCAACAAAGACAATAAAGAGATGCGGGACATTTCATCATAGCCTATTGCTCTTCAGGTTATAGAGTTTTGGAATTATATTTGCAATGAAGAGATTAACATTTAGGAGGAATATGGAGGGAGATTTTAGTGAATAAATAGGCACTCTTGTTTATGCTCTGTAGGCGGTCTTTCGAGATAAAGAAAGGACAGACCAAGAAGCATTCAAGGGAGAAAGAACTTGAAGCTTGCAGTCATAGAATTGAGATGATGGTTGAAAGCATTTCTTCAAGGAAGGAAAATTTTGAGGCATCCTGTGAGGAAGTTGTTGGCATATTGGCATAATTGATGAAGATGATGATGTGTCGGTAAAGGATGTTGATGATATATTGAAGGACTATTGGTGATGATATATTGATGGAATGTTGGTGATGATATATATAACTGTGATATGATGCTTTATGATCAATTATTTATGTTTTCATTGATGACAACCATGTTTGTTTATGTTTGGTATATCATCTAAGTTATCTAATTTATCCAAGTTTAGTCTAACCAATAATGAATTGAGTTGGACAACAAAACTGCTAAGTTGACAGTGAACCAGTAAGAAGGAATAGTGAAGGAGATGGTTGTGGTAGATATCTGTGTTGAGTTAGGCATTGCAGTTTGGAATGTATGCTTATGACATTATAATAAGTCTATGACTGGAACCGCATCATGTTTGAAGAATCGAAATTCATGTTTGTAATTGACTATTGTTTATTCAGTGCAGGGTTAGAGAATCGGTGTCAAGATCTTTGATTGGTGATGTTTTATGGTTTGGCGGTGAATCTTATCATGTTCATTACTTTGTGGTGACATGTCAGAAACTGTATGTGATGATAAGATTGCATGTAAGCGCATACAAGGATTGAATTTCTTGGGAAACAGCGAAGTGCTTAGCAGAATGTGATAAGGGTTTGACAGCTTATCAGATCAATGTGCAGTGATGTGTTATGATCATTCAACACCTGTAATTGTCTTGAATTTTATTGTAATGATCTGTATGATGATCTGTAAATGATTTGTAATGATCTGATATGATCTAGGATGTAAATTCAATGTATTTTGATTTTAGTTAGGGTTAATGTAACCGACCTAGTTGATAAGTGTATTTAGGTCGAGTTTGAGAAGGTTTAGTGTGTCGGTGATCAAAGAAGGAGTGTGTCAAACCAGATTGAGATGTCTGCATGTGTGAAGAAAATTGGAGCTTAAATGGATCTATACTAGCAAGAAGAGAGTAAATTGATTAGATCATTTACCTATTGTTTCCTAACAGTTGTAGCAGTATTAAAATCCCTTAACCGGGTAGGTCCTAATAGGCCTAGTCTTGTAAATCCCTTCATCGGGTGGCTCATTAATTTGGGTTTAAATCCTATATCAAGGTTACTCCTAACAGGGAAGAGCTCCTAACAGAGATAAGGTTAAAATCCCTTCACCGGGTGACTCCTAACAGGGTCTTCTCTTAACCGAGCATTATTGTAAAGATCCTAACCAGGCTAGGCCTTTAACAGGGCACATTCTGAAAGAGTGCAAATATTTTGTGGGTACAAATTCCCACCATGGTTTTTCCCATTTGGTTTTCCACATGAAAAAATATTTGTGTTCATATGGTGGTTGATTTGTTTATGTATGGATTTGATATCATTACATTGCTTACATGTTGATAAACACATGAATGAGTAGTTTGGTAAATCTACTTTAAGTGACCGATTAAGTAGTTACCGGTACTAGTTATGAACTACTTTTGGGAAGTACTTTTAGATTGGTGAAAGATTGCAGTTTATTGTTATTATCGATTCACCCCTCCCCCCTCTCAGTAATTATCGGATCCTCACAATAACAGAAGCATCACGGGATGAAATCTAGAGACACAACTTGTTGTCATAAAGCTGAGTCTGTGATACTTAACTAGAGGTAACCTTGGACAAGGAGGTCAAAATATTGATTTCAACTTTAGAGGGAGCTTGAAATTTTAGCTCCAGAGGGAGCTTGACATTTCAGCTTTAGAGGAAGCCCAACATTTCAACTTTAGAGGAATCCACATCTTTTGGTTAATGCATTCTTCTCTGTGAGAGAAGTTTGAGGTGAAAGCCCTCGTTCCACCCTCTGTGAGTAGGTATGGTGGATCCACCCTCTGCGAGAAAGCATGGTGGAAATAAATTCTTCTCTGGGAGAAGTTTGAGGTGAAATCCCTCAATCAACCCTCTACGAGTAGGCATGGTGGATGTCATGGAACAAATTCCATGATTTAGCACTTGTGTTTGTTCACCCTCTGGGAGTAGCTATAGTGAATGGCATGATGATGACATCATGTCAAGGAGTTTGTGATGGGCACTTGTGTTCATTTCCATTCATGGGAGTAGCCATGGTAGACCCACCCTCTGGGAGTAGCCATGTTGGTTGTGTCCATTTGTAATTCCATTCATGGGAGTAGCCATGATGGACCCACCCTCTAGGAGAAGCCATGGTGGCTGTGTTCATTTGTATTTCCATTCAT